>NC_035434.2:139722312-139962935 GCF_002127325.2 Helianthus annuus
TATGTATGTATGTATGTATGTATGTATGTATGTATGTATGTATGTATGTATGTATGTATGTATGTATGTATGTATGTATGTATGTATGTATGTATGTATGTATGTATGTATGTATGTATGTATGTATGTATGTATGTATGTATGTATGTATGTATGTATGTATGTATGTATGTATGTAGGATTGCTGGTAGGTATGGAAGTAGTTATGTATTAACGTATACAAGTATGTAGTTATGCTTGAAAGTACATATGTATGTGGGTACGTATGTATGCATGTAAGCAAGTAAGTGTGCATGGTTGTATGCAAGTTTTCAATACTATACAGTATTAACGCTATTAATAGTGCACCTCGAGAATGAAGTGTAATGCAGGTACACTATTGAAGTCTCACCAGGATTGATGTTTACATGGAAAGCTTAAATGTAGAGGAATACCGGAATGAGAAGTATACGAGTATGAATCTGAGTATGTTTATAATGTGTGCTAACGTAATGAACGTATGTGGTGAGGGCAGGTTGTACGAGACACGAAGGATCATCGAGGAGTAGAGATCAAGGACCGAGTCACAAGATAGATTGTACGGGTAAAGTTGGTGAATGTAATATAGTAAAAAATATATAAGTTATGAATTTACTTAGTAAATGAGTTTGATTTATGTAATCATTGTAAAAGTGTTACCTTAAAATGAACTTCAAGTAAGTTATGATGTTTATAATGAAAGAAATTTTACGGTATGAAATTCCGCTGCGACTTTTGGACAAATGCGAATTAGGGTCTTACAAGTTGGTATCAGAGCCCTGGTTTGAGTGAATCAAGTACGAGAAGATAAATACTTGAACTCAAACCTGTGTGCTCTTGTGATAAGGAACCCGTACAATCCATAACTCGATCAAGATCTAAAGGTAGAAATGGAACGAAAGCATGTACGTATACATTCATATAAAGAAACTAACGGTTTTTTATGTGCAAGGTAAGCATAAGTGTTTGAAGATGATGGTCCGTGGATGCAGAATAGGATGAATACTAAGGCTGGCAAAGATGTAAATAAGCTAATGAACCCCAGGTACACACTATTAATATGTATGGGTACCAATATTAAAAGAAAAAAGGAAGAAATCTCCTTGTGAGGGCAATTATTAAACGAAAGGAAATGATATGGTCTTGGGGAAATTTTAAAGATGTGCATGAAACTGAAACCCATTTCTCGGACATAAGGCGATGATTACACGAAGGCACGAAACTAGTATGTGGATTGCGCACCTGGCCAGTACGCAGGAAGCATATGACGTTCGTGAGACCGTGGTAATTATCGCAGGTATGTCCGGTAGAACTGGGTAGCAGGTGGGCGTGCGGGTGAAATGGGTAGTAAGACTCTCGGGAAATTGAGAGTACTACGTAAGAGTGAAAAGTATGAGTGTTAAGAATGAAGAATGTTGAATCCGTAAGAAAGTACAGATCAACAATACATGAATGAACTATTTGAATCCGCGAGACGGATTCAAAGAATTAAAGATGTGAATGCAATGTTTGAATCCGCAAGACGGATTCAAGGAATGAAAGGTATGAATGAAATGTTTGAATCCGCGAGACGGATTCAAAGAATGAAAGATGTGAATGCAATGTTTGAATCCGCGAGACGGATTCAAGGGATTAAACGCATGAATGAAATGTTTAAATCCGCGAGACAGATTCAAAACATAGAAGGGACAAAAAGCATGAATGATGTGTTCGAATCCGCGAAACGATTTAAGATATAAAAGATGAAACTAGTCTACATAAGAAAAAGTCGATGGTTTGACCATGATTGAGTTGAACAGGTCATGTAAGCAAGTAAAAGTTAGAAGGTGACAGTATAATAAAAGAAGTCTTGTATAAGCTATGTGCTAAATGTGTTAGTAATCGACTCTTGAGAGTCAGGATGGATGACGAGCTATCACCCGGACAATAACTTAAGTATGTACGGGAAAGGTAAGTTTGGTAAGAAATATTAAAACGATGTAATAAAGTCCTTGCAAGTAAGCATGAAACGAAAGAAGTAAGAGCATGTACTTCAATACATTACGATAAGTAAGAAGTGCCATTTGACCTTGAAAAGCCAAACTGCGGTGGCGAAATGACTAATAGAATGCAGGAATTGCGTGTAAGAAATGTAATGTAAGATATGTTATAGCATGTACGTAGGAAATATGTAAAAGAATTATAGGTGACTAATCACCTAGTAGACTCAGTATTTGAATGAGATGTGCTAACCGCCAATTTTGTAGGTGGTAATGTTAGAATTCTTAGTGTGATGAAACCAATTGAATTGGTGGAAGGATGTGCACGAGTGGAAGCACACTACACGGATGAAGGAAATCTGGCCTGGTATGGCTAGTACTCGTGAAGAAGCGGATATATCTGGTTTACGGACCGTGGAATTATGCAAAGAAATCGAGGTTAGTAAAATGTGTAATTCATGTTGGATAGGTATGAATTGGTAGGTTGAGAAAGACCTACGAAATGACTGATAGGATATGTATAGTATAGTATGGAATGTCTAATTTTTAACAATTGACATAAAAAGGAAGTATGTCATTAAAAAGTAAATTTCAAAAGTTTGAGTGGGAAATTTTGAGTATTTATTAAACTTTTGTATGATGAATTTGCACGACATGTTTACTTAAGTAGAATAAGTAATGCATGATATGAGAGTAATGGTAATGTAAAAGGGAATAGGATGATTTGAAGGTAACGTGAGAGTATGTACAATACAAATAACTATAGGAAACATAGAATGATGTTAACTTTGGAGTTAAGCGTGTATATGTGACTAGGAAATAGTAGATCTGTTATGACGGATCATACGAATGTAAGTACGATAATAAGTGCGAAGTAGTATGTATATTGACCCACTGCAAACGGGCCAAGGGAATACGAATGTTATGTAAAAGTAAAGTATGAAGAGTATGGACTTGTTAGAAAGAAGTTAATTATATAAATAGTCATGAATTGAGAAGGGATGGTTACTTAGTATTATGATGTATTTATCGAAAATTCAACTTAGATATGTATGTATAAATTACGAAATTAGATCGTATAGTCGATGAAAATAAGATGAATGTGGAAATAAACGAAAAAGAATGTTACTAATGGGATGTGGGAATTGTTTCAAGAAAACAAATGATATATTACACATGATATACGAGTATTAGAATGATAAATGAACCATCATTAGCTATGAAGTATGTTAGAAGCTAGCTTTATTAGTGGAAGCGACACTAATAAAAACTCCGGGACGGGTTCTTGAGAATAGAAGGGGGAAAGGATAATAAGTGTTTAATGGAAATGAGAAAGGTTTCGGGGACGAAACCTCATTTAAGGGGGGTAGACTTGTAACGCCCCAAAATTCGAATGTTTATAATTGTTAAATGTTCTCGTATGGTATATTAAGAAATGAATGACTAGGTTATTTAACCAAGTTAACAAAATGGTAAAAACAATTAAAGGAATGAAAGTTGTGCCCATTTGTAATTAGTGACAACTTGAGGGGCTAAAGTGGGTTAAATTGAAAGTTGAATTAATAAATAAAAATTACACACACAAACACACACGATCGTTTGTTCTAGAGAGAGCAGGAGCTCTCATGAAGCCAAACCCTAACTTCATCTAATCCATCAAATTGGAAGGATAAACGAAGCTCAAATTCAGAACCGAACACGAATTTGTGATCACCTACACGAGGGGATCACAAGGTATGTCTTAAATTCTTGATTGGTGATTATCCACGAATTGGGTTATGTTGTAACTCGTGAATTGGTATAAAATTGAGCACGAGGATATTGTTAAAATCATCATATAGAACATGGGTTATGCATTATTAGGGTTAATTTGATGCTTAGAGGTGAACCCCATTAGTTACGGTGAGAATGATGAGTTGAATCATTATCCATGTTTGATGTTTATATATGAATGATTCATGTTGATTAGAAGGAGTAATTTGATGAATTATGTATGAGGTTAGAAGAATATGCAAGAATTAGTTGTACATTATGCTTAGAAGATAGTATACACATCAAATGTATGATGAAATTATGAGGTGATTGAGATTAGATCAATTGTAAGTGATTAGCAAAGTAATGATGAAGTTGGTTTTGTATAACATGATGAAAATGATGAGTTGCTTATGTTAATAAGGTTTGAAATTATATATGTGTGTGAATGTTTGAAGAAATCGGATAAAATTTGATAGATTAGCATGTTATGAAGTCGAGTGATGATTTTAATATAAGATTCGTGTGATGAAAGGGTCGTGCTGAATGATGAATGAACTAACTATCTTGAGAATGATACATGATAGTTTGATGCTTGATAAGCGGCGTGGAAGCTTGGGAAAGAAAGCGGGTTAAATGGAACTTATGTGCACGGGAAGCGTACTCGGATGCAAGGTAAGTAAAGCTTACACCCCTTTTGTAGGATATTTATTCATTGTATAAATTAAGAGTATGATAAGTTAAATATATGAAGAATGATGTTTTGGCAAGTTTCGATATGGGTCGGAACATGTGTCTATGATAAGAAACTAAGTTGTGGGTGAAAGGGGGTACAAAGGGTATTATGGTAATTTTGATTACGAGCTAACGATAGAAAACGATACATGAATGGGATAATGAATAATTACCATTGATGTGGGGTAAAATACACATATTTGTCCCGTGTAGATTGTATAGTTTTTTGTATATCATTTGTTTTGTTTAGTTATTAGTATTATATTATATTATTTTGTGTTTTGGCAGGTTCTGTTGCAAATGGAGCGAAAATGAGTAATAGAGAAATAGTCAGCTAGTTGAATAGAGTACACCGCCAGTGACCGGAATTAGAATTGCCGCTATTTTCCTTAAGTGGGTCGATGCCGCTATCTCTATTTTATAAGCTCGAAGGACCAAACCGCAATAAGTTGAAAGTTCTTTAAAAATAGTTGTCAGAAGTGGGAGGACTAGAAGTAACAAAAAGATGAAACTTAAATTAATTCCAATCACAAAAAGCATTCTGATGTTGACCGAGCATCTGTTGACCGAAATTCAAGTTATGTTGACCAAATTCTTATAATTTTTGATGTTGGGCTGGGCCATGCCCATTCCACTTTGGTGTACCACAAAAGAAGCCCAGGAAGGGGTGGACGGCTAGAGGGTTGCACGTGAAGATCAAATAGGAGATTACGGCTGAAGGGAATATGGGACGTACAGAGAGGACACACAATCAGAGACGAGGCGATCATAAGGGCTACACAGTTGGCGATCAAAAGAAAAAAGGTTTATTGGATCGAGCTTCAAGAGTGGGATTTAAGATTCGAGTCGATTAGGCAACGAGTTATTGTTCGGTTTGTTTTACTTTTTGTTTTAAAACTTGATACTATGACTTCTTTGTTATTTGAGACTTGTTTATTATTTTCGTTCTTGACTATGTTCCTTGGCTAATTTTCTAAGCTACCTAGGTTAAGATGAATATTTAATAAAGTTTGGATTTCTTTTCGTTTATTATTGTGTGTATGGGTTTTTCTTAAAAAGTAAAGAACTTTGGAATCTTTAACTTAGTGCGTATGCGTATCTTGTTTTGATTATTGATTGTTTATTCGTTTCACATGAACCTTGGTGAATGTCTTTCATAGGATAGGTTTGTGTTGACTGTTCGAGTCTTTGCGGGTTCGGGTAGTCTTTGGGTGAATTGGCCAATAACCTTAGAAACGGTAAATAAAAGATAGTTAGAACTTGATATTCTGCTAATCTTGTCGCTGAGAGACTCGAGGTTATTAATAGGTCTCGGTTTGATATATAGCTTGGATTAGGTTTTGAGAGAAATCGGTCTTAGTTCCCTAATCTTATTCGTGTCTATTAAACTAAATTAAAATCCATAGTTGCCTTAGACTTTCGCGCTGAGAGGTAGATTGTCGGATTAAGGCACTTTTAAAGAAGTTAGAGGACTGAGAGGAAGTCTAACCAACCGGTAGTCATAACAGCCCTGTAGAGTCTCACAGGTTTCTTCCTGAGAAGGGTCGGGAGGTCTTAGTAGGGATTTCTTAGGGTTTAGCACACGAAGATCCCGGTTCCATACCACTTTAGTTTCGAATAGAAATCCATTCCTAGTTAAATAGGATTCTAGCCTAGGTAGTCTTCATCACCACTTAGTGAGAAAAACCTTCGTCCAAATTCGCGTCTAGTTAGTCTAATTAATTAGTTTAAATTTAATTGCAATTTTTAGGATATTTAGAAAACCCCCCAAAAAAGATAAAAACAAGTAATTCAGTTAGGTCAGTTAAGTTAGTCGAGTCTAGTCAATGTAATCAGTAGAGTCTCGTGGGTTCGACACTCGGACTTACTTAGGCTATACTACATTGACCGGTACACTTGCCGGTTGTGTGGTTTAGGTTTAAAGAGTCTTAGTTATAAATTTAAAACTTAGAGAGTCTAGTTTAGGGTTTAAAATTAGTTAGATTCATTTAGACCACTTTTAGCACATCAACCATCCCATAAGGATGAAACAGTCTTTTTGACCAAATCGGTCAAACGTCGAAGATATCACCATTTGAGGATGTCGACTAATGATTTTATTGTCAAGTATTATGAATTCACAGGGTGAATAGCAAAAGGATTTACGTTGTTATCAACTAGAAACTTAGTGGATGAAGTATTAAAATGGGTCATAGCTTTGACTCGAGGAAGGTTTGTGTGATTAGAGTTATAGTTAAGTAGTAGGATTGGTTAAATATGCAATAAGGTCTTTTGTTGTAAAGGATGGAGCAAAGTTGACAAAAACGCCCTTGATAGGTATATTGGGAAAACGACCTTAAATGTCATTTGGAAACAAGCTATTCGATTAGAGTAATGTTTTGGTCAAGTTTAGAAACGAAGAGTATGGTTTTGTATGTCATAGACCATTTAATGCGTAAATACCCATAACGGGTCAAAATAAGCTTTTGAGCGAAAATGTGTTAAGGGAATGCAAGACATCCAAGAATTTAATCCTTTATGATAAACAACGTTAAAATTATAAGGTTCATGAGGAATCGAGGTCAAATAATCAGATTATTTTGATAAATGCATGAACGGGTCAAAACTTTGTAAAAAGGTGATAAGTCGATAGCTTAAAAGTCTAGAATTTTGTTAATCCGGATGTCGGATGTTAACTCCATGTGATGGAGCATTAAATTACGATCACGTAGGAAAAAGAATCAGGTAAAACGGATCAAAAACGAGAAAGTTATGCTCGTTTCCGTAAAACTCAGTTATACTGGGAATATGCAGCAACCGCTGCAAACATTCTGATCATATGGGGTGGTGGCGCGACGCGACGGAGAAGGCAAGTTGCCGTCGCGCGACGCCACGGACTCCAGAGTTACAAAAAAATTAATATTTTAATGTATGTGCAATGCGAACTCGTTTAGACCGTTTTTAAACGCTTATACACTAAGTTTGACTGATTTACTTCATGTTTTAGGAGATGTAGACATGGGTGAGGATATGTATGTATGTATGTATGTGTGTATGTGTGTATGTGTGTATGTGTGTATGTGTGTATGTGTGTATGTGTGTATGTGTGTATGTGTGTATGTGTGTATGTGTGTATGTGTGTATGTGTGTATGTGTGTATGTGTGTATGTGTGTATGTGTGTATGTGTGTATGTGTGTATGTGTGTATGTGTGTATGTGTGTATGTGTGTATGTGTGTATGTGTGTATGTGTGTATGTGTGTATGTGTGTATGTGTGTATGTGTGTATGTGTGTATGTATGTATGTATGTATGTATGTATGTATGTATGTATGTATGTATGTATGTATGTATGTATGTATGTATGTATGTATGTATGTATGTATGTATGTATGTATGTATGTATGTATGTATGTATGTATGTATGTATGTATGTATGTATGTATGTATGTATGTATGTATGTATGTATGTATGTATGTATGTATGTATGTATGTATGTATGTATGTATGTATGTATGTATGTATGTATGTATGTATGTATGTATGTATGTATGTATGTATGTATGTATGTATGTATGTATGTATGTATGTATGTATGTATGTATGTATGTATGTATGTATGTATGTATGTATGTATGTATGTATGTATGTATGTATGTATGTATGTATGTATGTATGTATGTAATGTATGTATGTATGTATGTATGTATGTATGTATGTATTATGTATTATGTATATGTATGTATGTAGGATTTCTGGTAGGTATGGAAGTAGTTATGTATTAACATATACAAGTATGTAATTATGCTTGAAAGTACGTATATATGTGGGTACGTATGTATGCATGTAATTAGGTAAGTGTGCATGGTTGTATGCAAGTTTTCAATACTATACAGTATTAACGCTATTAATATTGCACCACGAGAATGAAGTGTAATGCAAGTACACTATTGAAATCTCACCAGGATTGATGTTTACATGGAAAGCTTAAATGTAGAGGAATATCGGAATGAGAAGTATACGAGTATGAATCTGAGTATGTTTATAATGTGTGCTAACGTAATGAATGTATGTGGTGAGTGCAGGTTGTACGAGACACGAAGAATCATCGAGGAGTAGAGATCAAGGACCGAGTTATAAGATAGATTGTACGGGGAAAGTTGGTGAATGTAATATAGTAAAAAAATGTAAGTTATGAATTTACTTAATAAATGAGTTCGATTGATGTAATCATTGTAAAAGTGTTACCTTAAAATGAACTTCAAGTAAGTTAAGATGTTTATAATGAAAGAAATTTTACGGTATGAAATTCCGCTGCGACTTTTGGACAAATACGAATTAGGGTCTTACATTTGGTGACGTTAAAAAATCAATTATTAAATGAAAGCTGGTATTTTTGTTGGTTTTCTCGAAGATGGGGAGATAGTTGTGAGGGTTTTTGATGTTCAGGGCCATGATCAGAGAAGAAGGTAACAATGGAAACTGCTTTTGAGAATTTTGAATTCGAGACGGCATTGGTAGAAGCTCGATTTGGGGATGAAACAGGGTTTATATAGAGTGAAAAAAGTGAATGCTGACGTGGCAGTAGTTACAAATATCTCTTGGCTAACATCTGTCCACATCAGAACCTCTCTTCTAATACTAAATGACAGTTGTTTGGAAACTTCTGTTGGACAACAACAGAGGTTGAGAACAGTGTAAGTCAACAGTCGTTAGCATAAACAGAAGTTATGAGAACAGACGATACCTTTCAGCAGTGGATGATTTTTTAGCCAAGCAGAGGTTTCAAAAACAGTTGTTTTCAACAGACTTTTAAATATTTTGAAAAACATTTCAAAAAAAGGTATTTTTTTAAGAATGGACATTTGATTTTCTGAAGACATTTTAATGCTTTTGATTAACGAATTCAGTAGGATTTGTTGGGATTAAATTTGATTGACTAAACTCTGATACCAATTGTTAGCATCTGATTTGATTGTTGTGACAGTTAAGATGACCACAAAGGAAGAAGATAAAACAGAAATGGAAATATGCAGCAGAATAATAAACTTTTTTCTCATAAGAATGAGAAGAATGATTTCATCATCATGCTTTTTACCTAAGCACTGTTATAATGGATGACAATTGTTTGGAAACCGTTGTTGAGGTTGGAAACAGTGGTAAATCAACAGTCATTAGGATCATAAGTTATGACAACAGACAATACCTTTCAGCAGTGGATAAATTTATAGCCAAGCAGAGGTTTCAAAAACAGTTGTTTTCAGCAGTGTGATATGTGGTCGAATAACGGTGCTCGTATTTGTGTAATTTGATGTTTTTACATGGGTTTTAATTCTGAATAGCCTACTTTTAATTAAAATTGTGTTTCGCAGGTTTAATGAAGTTTAAGGAGCTATTTGGGAGCTTTACGGGCCACCGGGGTGAAAAACGGACTATCGGGATGCGAAACGGGTCAACCGAGAGCAAGAATTGAGAAAAACGGAGACCAAGAGAAGGAAGCCCCACCGCCGACGCCTCCCTAGGCCATCGGTGACGCGTGTGGGAAAGGTCCTTCATCCATTATTGCTCATAACCAGTGGATTATAGCGTCGGAGGGATCCTGGGTTTCTTTAAGGCATCGCCGACCGGGCTGACGGCCTGCATTTAGCAGCCGCAAGTTCTTTGTTGTTTTGGTTGATTGGACGACATATAACTCATGTTTCACCCACCATACAGGAGTTACACCTTGTTTTGAAGTTCGAAAACCTTCTTGGAGAAATTATTCACCATCTACATCATCACCAATCCATCGATAACACCAATCATCATCCGAGTCATTCCATACTATCATACGAATTCATCATCATCTCCCTCTTCAAGCCTAGTTCATCCATCCATCAATCCATTTCATAACCACCATCCTACTACAAACCCTAACCACCATACTTCACCCTCTCAAGCTTCAAGATGATAAAGATCAAGCTTCCAACATTCGGTGATTAAGTCCTTTCGATCATGAGCAGCTAATTTCTTGGAGGTTTCACCCCGGTGTAGACTTTTGTAAGATTTAGGGTTTTATTATGTGTTTGATGTTTGGTTTGTGACAAATTGAATTGCATTTGAATCTTAGACAATTGTCATACGTTTGAATTGAATTTACGAATTGTCGAATGAATGATTAAATTTGACTTTGTGAAACGAATATGCGTATTTATGCCTTGTCTTTTGATAGGATTTAAAAATCCAAGGTAACGAAGTGCATCGTGGTCCGTTGTCTATAACGTTGATAGCGATTGGCACCTAAGCTTTGTGATTTTCAACCCGTTAATGAACTAATTCGATTAAACCAAATTAAAACACGTAGTAACCCTAGGTCTTGCATTTTTTGAACCGGGTGTGAACCTTGTTTGTCTATCTTGTCTTATAATCGTTAATCATAGTTTTCTTACAATCATTCAAATTCTAGTAGTTAATTAATCCAATCAAACTTGTTAATTCATTTTAACATCTTTTCAAAACAATCAAAAACCATAAAAATAATCTAGTAAGCTTCATAATAGTGACAAACTTTAAAAATCCATCAAGTCCATTCACAAACCACATACTCTTCGTGGTTCGACCCCTTACTATCACTAACTATTTGTTAAGGATAATTTGGGCTTATAAATATTATCTTTGACTGGAGCGCGACACTCTGATCAGTGGTAAATCAACAAAGACTGCAATTACAATGTTCACCTAGTGAGCAACATCTAATAGCCTAACAAACTCCCAACATCTGCTATTAGCCTAACCACTGTTACTATGAAAACCTCTGTTGAGTAGCATATGTTGAATATCATCTATTGTTCTTTAACATCTGTTGACCCATAGCAGACCTTTGCTTCTTCAGAATTTTTTCATCAGCAGATGTTCTCTTTTGCCAGACTTTAGCTTCGACAGACCTTTTACAGTAGCAGATTTTGACTCTTTGTAATTTGGAGGAGCAAATTCTTCAAAAAAAACTATTATTCATGATCAGATATTCTAGAATATTTTGTCTTTGCAATCATCTGTTCACCCTTAAACCAACCTTTAATCCTATTAAACCTCTGTTGACTTACCAAACATTTGTTCAGGCACAATTCAACATCAACATAATCTAAGCAAACTCAGACACAATTTCACATCTACATCAATATCGATCTGCAATCCTCAGATGATATTTAAAACTATATAATAATACTTATGCTTGATAAAATAAGTAAAAGTAAAATGCAACAACAAAAGATTAATAGGATTAAAATTTATTCATGATATTAAAAGATCAACAACTACATCGAGTACTGAACAACAAAACTTTCAAATCTAACAATAACAGCCAGAATTTTAAGAATCTAACAGCAAGAATTAAGAAATTTTATCTTCAACTCTATCGAGTGCTGAACCTCTCGAAGTATATCCTTGAGCATCACCATGAACTCCACGTCTCTCTCACCGCAATCTATATTACTGACAACACAAAGGTCACGAACGGAAGTTGAAGGCATCCGCATCAAGTTTCTGGAAACCTGGTCTCTCGTGAACAGACCAAGGTGTAGTCCATCAAAACATTTCTTCAACTCTTGAAGAGTAGCCATATCCTCATATACCTATTCCTCAATTTGCTTGATAAAGCGCTGCTTTAAATCATCAGACTCTGCAAAAGTGTATGAAGCCATTTTAAGTTATATATTACTCAAGTGATGTGAAAGAATGATATCTTGGTAGTAAAACATCATGAAAAACAGGTGAACTGACAATGATATTATATAGTGAAATATCTAACAGCCCAAGAGGTCATATTTAAACTCACTGTACATTTAATAATCTAAGAGGGAAAAACATGTACATTTAATTTAAACATATAAATTTATATTTCAAAACACTAGCCTTTTAATGCAAAAACTTTTTAAAACCTCAGCTTTTTTAGAAAAACTATAAAATTAAATATCAAGAAACCCAAGGGACAAATTTTAAACCTTCAAAGAAAAAACAGGTTATCATAATTATGATTAACCTCTTCATTTACCATAAAGACACATTTTAAACACTATAAAAGACTGATGATTAGTTTGATTCGAAACATCAACAATTGTCCTTTATAAAAACTGTTTGTCAAAAAAACAAAGCAAAATCAGCAACACCAACAAAAATCTAGATGACAAAAAGATGCGTCTACCACTGGTGAGATACCACCGATGTTAAAAGGCAATTCTATATCTGGCCACTCAAAGAAAAGAGATCAGATGAAGAACTAAACAAAAAAGTCGGCATCATCAGGGATGATAATTAAAAAAAACCTGGAACAGCATCGGATTGCTTGATGAAGTCCTCCATTCTCTTCCATCAGATTTCAAAAACAATGCAGAAAAGTTTATGACACAACTACTAAAACAGGATCAGAAAATCTGCGACATGCTAGACGATCTGCAAAACAAAAGAGAGAATGAAATCGCAGAAAAAAGGAGAGAGTTTACGAAATCTTAGCAAGTCTTAATTGTAGTGTGTAATATATTATGCATATTTCAGTAAATTTTTATCTTTCTATATATTTAATTTAATACTATCAATATACATATTAACATATTCTAAAATGTGACGGTTAATAAAAATTATCACCATTATCAACACTTATTTCTTCATAATCAAATTAAATTAGTATAACTACAGTTAATATAAAATAAACCACAAACCTAACATGCAACTCTCCCATCAAAGAAGGTAGCACATGCAACTTTCAATGATGTTGCAACAATTATATAGCAACAACGATGTTGAAACGTTGATGTGTGATGGGAAGCTTCATTGGAACGACGATGTTGGAACAATGATATTGGAACAATGATGTGTAAACAGAATCAACAAATGTTCAAACAAAGATCTGTATCGGAGATTAACCGGCTGAATCATGAGAGCTATGCATTTGAGAGAGAGGGAGATATGCTCGCGAATATGAGTGAGAGAGATGAATTGAAATTTGAATGTGGAGCCAGATTCATATATGTTATATATATATATGGTTTGAATTTTAAATTTTGAATCTGGAGCCACAATTTTGAATTTTGAATTTTGAATCTGGACAGAGATTTTATTATGGCAGAGGTTTTGTATAGATGAATATGGACAGAGTTTTGTTTTTAAAGTGATGCAATAATAATATGGGCAGAGTATTGAATATGGATTTTCAAGTGATTTTATATATTTTGATTTATGATGCAATAATGACATAAGAAAAGCATTGTTAGACAGTCTCTATGGCTGTCACCTCAGCTTTTCTTATGTAATCGTGTTTTCTCCTTTTTATAGAAAGTATAGATATAGATATAGATTTGATATAGATTTTTCTTTTCATATTAACATACTCAAGTAATTTGATGTGTACATATTTTAGTTAATATCGATCTTTTATATGTGATCATTTATGATATTTTATTATCATTTTACCCTCCCCTCATTTTATTCTTGAAGGTGTCAACAACAATAAGTCCGCCACAACCAAAGTTAGTCCACCCAATGCCAAAAGATGTTCGTTCTCAAGCCATGGCTACAACTAGGTCACCCAATGCACATGCACCTCAAGCCATGGCTATAACTAGCTAGCTCAGCCAAGGCAAATGCTCCTCTAGCCATGGCTATAAATATGCCACCTGAGACAACTACAACTCCACCAATAATTTCTTCTCCTCCAGCCATGGATCCAAATTGCCCATCCAAAGCCACCGCTCCTTTAAATATGAATCATATGACCCCTTCTCATCCTGAGCCAATGTCTCCGGATAACCCATTCCATTCAATTCCACCTCCAACGAATGCATTTTCTGCTAATAAGCCATATACAATGGTTACTCCTGTCTATCCTCCATCAGCGACTGACTCACCTCAAACCAAGGCTCCATCCAAACTTCCAAAGCCCTTGAATATCCACCTGCTCACAATAACATACTCCTAGCCGGGTATTTGGCTCATGAGTTCTTGACAAGGGCACGTTGTTCGGCGAGGTGTATGATCCAGCTCAAGCCAATGCTCCACCAACTTCTTCAAACAATTCTAGGGAAGCAAAGAATTGAGCCTAGAATAAATGAAGTTTTGTAACATGTTTTATTATATTTAAGTTATTCAAAAAAAAGTGGTGTTTGAAATGTTGGAACATGGCTATAACAATGATTAATAATGACATTAGTTTCTTTTAGTAACTAGTGTTTTTCAATGACGCGCGTTGCGTGAAAGGCATTGGTGTTTTCGACCGACATCATTTTTCAAACGATTCGAGATAAACGATGCGTAACCAGCCATATCCGGCATCGTGGAGTGTATTAAAAAGGGAGCAATTGGACAATTGGATGTTGGGCTAGGTGTTTCTTGGAATGCCCACGGATTGTTTGGGTCAAAACCACGATTATGAGGATTCATTTTTCGTATTGTGGTTGGATGAGAATTTTTTTTAAAAATAAGATAGAGATGATTATAGAAGAGGTGGAGTAGTTGTGGTAAAAAAAAATAGAAGTGTGAGTATAGTGAATAATTTTTTTTAAACACATAGCCGTTGGCCAACGGCTAGCCCAAATGGCTACTTCTCTTGGCCAATGAGATCCCGTCATGTCATCTTGATAGCCCCGTCCAACGCCCGGGCTGAAACTCCCGCCCAAGGGGCCACGCCGAAACCCACGCCACAACCCCCGCCCCCGGGCTGCAAACCCCGCCCAAGGGGCCACACCGAAACCCAAGCCCACCCGGGGTGATGACTTGGGCGTTTGTATCCAACCCACGCCACAACCCCCGCCCCATACCCCATATTTTAATATACCCTAAATTCACTGTTCATTTAGGTTGAAGTGTGAGTATTTATAGTGAATAAATTTTTTTAAAACACATAGCCGTCGGCCAACGGCTAGCCCAAACGGCTACTTGTCTTGGCCAATGAGATCCCGTCATGTCATCTTGATAGCCCCGTCCAACGCCCGGACTGAAACTCCCGCCCAAGGGGCCACGCCGAAACCCAAGCCCACCCGGGGTGGTGACTTGGGCGTTTGTACCCAACCCTCGCCACAACCCCCCCCCCCCCCCCCGGGCTGAGCCCAAGGGGCCACGCCGAAACCCAAGCTCACCCGAGGTGATAACTTGGGTTTTTGTACCCAACCCACGCCACAACCCCGCCTCATACCCCATATTTTAATATACCCTAAATTCACTATTCATTTAGTTTGAATTTTATTATGAACTAGTAAATTACAACTACAGGGACTTTTTGTGTAATAAATAAAACTTAAAAACTAACTTCAGTTAAAAAAAATTAACGGAAGTTCTTTGAGTACCAACATATTGATAGGTAAAATTATTATATACCAATTCTGTAGGTTGGATTATTATTTACCAACTGGTTAAAGGTTAGTTTATTAAATACCAATTTTCCAATACTAAAAACGTCGTATCTTAAAAAAAAAAAAAAAAACTCATGTATAGTCGGGTTGAAAAATCTACCAAATAATAAAAAAAAATTATATCCTTTAAAACCTCGCGTTTTACTTGAGTTGAATAAACATAATTTTGAATACCAAATAATAAAAAAAAAGTTATGTTTTTAAATAATTAGGATAACATTTAATATTAAATTATTATTTATATATTTAATATAAGATAAGTAGATAAGAGGGGTATTTGTTTTAAAAGTATATTAAATTAACAATTTAGATTTGAGGATAATATTTTATTAAAGTATGATAAGATTTAACATTAATTTATTATATATTTATTTATTTAGATAAATATAAATTTAAGAATATCTTCAATGAATGACATGTGTTCAAAAGTTGGTTTCTTTTATTATAGTAGTTAGATATTTTTGGAAATTTAAATAGACTAGTTGATTTTTCACCCGCGCGTTGCGGCGGGGACCTAATGTCTGGAAAACGCGTGTTGGCAATGGCAAGTAGATACCGAATATCAAAATACATAAATAAAAATGACGTGGTAACGATAGTCACTCCGTCCTAAAAAAGCGATTTTAAATAATCTAATATATAATAATAGGACTCACACGTCCTACACGTTAGAAATTCGGTTGTTTTCAGTTTAGTTATTACGGTGCTAACATGTTAAAATATGGATGAGGCCGGTACCAGTAACGACATCAAAAGTACCGATCCGGAAAATCATCGAAATTAGGTACCGGCACCGAAAATGCTCGGTATGATACGGTATATTATGGTGTTTGAAGGTAAAAATCAGTAAATACATGTATGGTGCTAGACCGGTGTCGAACCGAAAGTAACGATTCTGAAAATGCCAAAAGGTGGGTACCAAATTGGTACCAAAAATGATTGGTATAGTAAATTTGGTACCGATATGATACCGGTTTGATTACAGGATTTGATACGATTTGCTCATCAATAATCTAAATATCCTAGTTAATTTTAAATGCTACAATTCATTCATTATAGAAAAAGACAAAAAAGAAAACAAAATAAGTTGTTGTGTATATAAAACCTAATTAAAACGAAATACAGTTTACTTACAGTGTGTATGAAAAGTAATCTAAACGGTGCAATTACTTGCGTTGTTACGTTGCTACAGGATTTGATGAGCTCAGTACCAACCGGTACCGAAAATACCGTTACCGAAAATCTCCAAAAGTGAGTACCGGTACCGAATATACCTGGTACGGTACGGTTTGGTACCGGTATTTGAGGGTAAAAACCGGTGAATACCGGTGCCGAACCGATAACGAAAATGTCAAAAGTCGGTACCGATTCGGTACCGAAAATATACCCGATTTGATAAATTTGATACCGGTATCCAATACGATTTGCTTATCCCGTTGGTTGATGATGTTACTATTCATTGTGTTTGAATTTTAATATATAGAGAATGAATGAATGAATGAATGAATCTCAAGTGATTTCATATATGAATGTCAAGTGATTTTGGTTTTGATAATTTCATTAGTTTCTTTTAGTTCAAATAAAAAGCAATGATATTGATAATGGAACTAGTAATTTTTTTAAACCTATCAAAGAATGACGTTAAGTTATAAATTAAGTAATAATCACAGAGTTAAAGTTTTTAATTTTCTTGAATAAAGTAATTGTTCAATATCGTATATAAGCTGTATTTTTTAGTAATTAAAGTAGAAGTGTTTATAAATTGTGAAATCATTGCAACCGTTGAAAGATGTTTTTCAACAATGAAGAATGTGAAGACCGATTTACGTAATCGGATTGACAATGAGAACTTAAGTGATAGTTGTATATGTTATATAGAGAAAGAGTTGTTTAAGAAAGTAGGTTCAGATGATGTTTTGGATAGATTTCAAAAAATGAAAACGCGTAGGGCGACGACGTTTTAATTATGTTTATAACAAGGTTTGACATGTTTTGATGATTATATAAATTTAGTTTGATGTTCTTTTGTTTTACATGACCCGACCCGACTCGAACCGACCCGATACGAACCAATTTTTTTACTTATATACCTTGGGGCCTAAAATTTTTAAAAATATTCCGCACTCCTATGAAAAAATTCCTGGGTCCGCCACTGATTGTAGAAGAGGATATCTATATGTATCAATAGTTAGTGTTTTTTTTTTTTTCATTTTTGTATTTTTGAAACTTGATTACAACGAATTTCAAGCTCAAAATTATAAATTTATGTGGTCTTTGTTTAAGAAAAAATTCCATCAAACTGATTCCAATTCCATTTGCAAAATTGATGAAATGTTATTATTGTTGCAATTTACAAATTTTATTGCATCTTTTATTATATCGTATCATAGCATATATTGCATCATAAACTATAATATTAGATCGTATCCTATCATATCATATTACATTAAATTATATCGTATCCTATTATTTCATATCACATTAGATTACATTAAATGATACCACAACATTTTACATACCACAAGATAATATTCAATTAACAACCACTATTGTTTATTGACATAGTGTTTGGGCTTGGAATACACTCCAATTAGACATCCATTTTTCGTGATTTTGACATAGGGGTTTTCGTGTAGTGATTTTGTTATTTGTTTTATGTTGTAGTAATAAAGGTGGTTTACATTTTTCAGTCCCCAAAGTTCGTTTGTTTTACTTTTGACTCTAAGTTTTGCCTTTTTTTGGCCTTGTAGTTAAAGATTTGTCGGTATAAACTCGAGTTTATTTATATTTTATACGCTCACAGTATAAGTTTGTGTCTGTCTTTGCCTACTTTTTACGTCACCTGGCGATATTAATTTGCCTGTTTAGTACAGTTTTACGACCCCACGCCCGCAACACAGGATTATACACTGGTTACATTACAAATAAAGTGCCATATAATATGTTACACATATCAATATTTTATATGGAATTTATTCACAACTAATGAAGTAGGAATTTATACTAAGCACGTTCCAAAATTAAACTATATCATAGCTTAACAATCAGGACCCAGAAGATCATGGGTATTACTTAAACATGAAATACGGCTAGTTATAATGAGAAAACCCATTCCAGATGAAAAAACCCAGGAAACTCTCACATGTGGCTAGGATTGATCCACGTTTGATATTGATTTGATAGGAGACAAAGGCATTTTCGTCATTTTCTTTTAACCTTTTGATTGTATGAAATGTGTAAGTCTGTACACACGCAGACTTTTCTTCTTCTTTTCATCTTTCTCACATTTAATACCTTTGTACTTGTATAATCTCTCACCTCTCTCACATATCTTCTCTTTTGTTTTATTACATATCCATAGGCTCCATATCTCACATCTCATTTATCCCAACCAGAGAAGGGGAGTGAAAGAAAGAAACCATACTCACCATTAAAGAGTTTTTGCATTTAACATGGCTGATTTGAACAGCCAACAACCTCGGACTGTTGCCGGTGGTACGGGGACACTCAATTATCATCCGGGTTCTCCATTAAATGTTGTCCCACATAATCTTTTACCTGATTTTGCATTTAATGAAGATGAAGATGCATTGGGTGAGAGTAGAGTTGTTGAAGATCCTGAACCTATTTCTTCAAAGTTTCCAGGTGAGTGATATTTTTTTTCAGTTTTATTAAATGTACAGCTTTAAATGCATATGAGTAGTTGTGTAAATTAAGGTTTTCTTGTTTAGATTTTCATTGGATTCTTCTTGATTTTTTTTTTTTTTGTATTTTTTTTTTTATGTGTAACCTCAGTTCTGAATCAAAATGACACAAATGGTGATGAGGATGGTGTTCAGAATTGTACTTTTACACAGCTGCTATCCACATGTCATTGTTTATGTGAAACCATGAATTTTTTTCTATAGGGTTATTGTAACACCCCTAGTTTTAATGTTTGTAGTTTGTTATTATTATTATTATTATTATTATTATTATTATTATTATTATTATTATTATTATTATTATTATTATTATTATTATTATTATTATTATTATTATTATTATTAGAGGAGGAAAAAAAACAGATGATGTGTTGGTTAGTTTGGTTGAAAATGTGGTAAACTTGTAGAAGGTAAAAACATGTGTAACCATTTTTATTTTTTATTTTTATGAAACAAGCTTTTATATTTTGTAGAAGGTAAAAACATGTGGTTACACTTGTATTAATTTTTTATATTTTTTGGAAGGGAAAACATTTGAGATTACATTTCTGGATTACATAAAAAAAATGCACCAGCATCTACACTTTTTGATGAGATCAAAAAAATGTACCACCATGTTTTGTTTGCATTTTAGGAAAACGTGTTAAACTTATATTGAGAATACAGTAAAATGCATCAGTTTGTTAGGTATCATGTTACAAGTAAAATTTTTTTAATCTATACGTGTTAAAATTTATCAAACAATACCTTTTTTGTAGGTATTCATGCGGGCGAGGAATTTTATGTTCACCACACACCCAATGGCACTAGAATGTGGTGTTCTAATGTTCATATTGTTTTAAAGCCTGTTGTTGGTTGTGTATATGAAACGTGGAAGGACCGCCGCCGCCATAGTGAAGTAGAAAAGGGTTTTTGTAGGTGGTTGGAGATGGTGGTGAAGGTGCATGTTACATTTTTTGATCATGTAAAAAGTGGGTTTTGTTGTTGTTACACATCTACCTATCATGTTACAGAAACAAAGTGTTATTTGTTACAGATGTTTACAGAAATAATGTGTTACATAAAGTGGTTTTTGTTATTGTACACATGGTATGTTTTCATATTTATGTAATGTATTACATGTTACATTTTTGTGTATAACATTTCTATGTTACATTTTCATGTTTATGTAACATTTACATGTTTTTATGTTTACGTTTTTTATGAAGTTTCAAGAAAGAGACTGTTACATTTTTTAATACCTAAAAAGATGTAACATACAATCAATGTTACATGACTAAATAAAAGTATTTTTAATATACAAAATAGTGAAAGATGAGAGAGAAAATGAAGAAAGATAATGGATTTGATGGATTTTTTGCAGGTCGCATGTTTCCAAGTGAGGTACATGTTTTTACTTTTTAGCTCTATAGGTAGGTTGACTTTTTAGATTAAAAAGTGTTGTACTTTTTACCTTTATTCAAGTACACACAACTTATATAATATTTGTTTACATAAAACTAATTAGTGACATTTAGTTCTTACTAAATTATACAGTAACAATCAAAACAATAAATCAAAAAACATAAATTAACAAATATGTTACAAGAGCCCCATGTTACTGCAATTTTACCCCCTGGGGTTAGGGGTCATTGGCACCCTTACCCTCCCCCCCCCCCCCTTAAGGAAATAATTGCAATTTTACCCCGCACCGTTTGCTGTTATGTCGCAATATTACCCCCCGGCTTCAATTTTGTTGAGTGGTCTATTGACTTGGGGGTGAAATGACTATTTTACTCTTTCATTTTACCCCTAACGTTTGCTGTTATGTCGCAAGTTTACCCCCTGGCATCAAATATGTTGGCTGATCTGTTGACTTGGGGTAAATTACTAAAATGCCCTTTCTTATTACCCCTATACTTTGTGTTTCTAAGCAAAATTACCCTCTGCAACTTCCAAAACCTTTCCCGCCACCATCCATATTCGATTCCACAACCATATAAATAGGCTTGTAACAGAATTCAAGCCACTCAGCCACCGTTGACCACCCTTCGCTACTGTCACATCGCCATGAACCTGGCTGAAGCCCACACACGCTCTTGTCCGAACCCCATACACATCCAGAACCAGGTTCACATGTCCAACTAGGCTCATTGTCAGCAAAAATCATAACCATTGTGTGTATGGCATCAAGTGTCCATGCCATACACTGTCAGTTAAATAGGCTTGTAACAGAATTCAATTCAAATTCATTTAAATATTCGATTGCAGTTAAATAGGCTTGTAACCATGAAGAACCTTCAGCTTAAGGCCTTCTGTAATGGTTTCATCCAGGCCTTCTTAATTATGGTTGTAATGTTGAAATTTAGAAATGACAAATCTTGGTTTCCTTTGTTTCTTAGTATTGAGCCATAAGCATTTATACAAGCATGTTTGACTTTCATAAGTCAAATTGCACATACACCTATTGACCCATATGCATTTATACAAACTTGTTTAACTTTCATAAGCCAAACTTCACATACACCTATTGAACTATATGCATTGTACAAACCTGTTTGATTAGTAAAAGCCAAGCTGCACATCCACATTACCCATATGCATAGAACAATCCTATTTGACTTTCATAAGTCAAACTGTATATCCATATTACCCATATGCATTTGTAGAAGCCTGTTTGACTTTCATAATACACTTATTGACCCATATGCAATTGTACAAGCCTGTTTGACTTTCATAAGTCAAACTGCACATACACCTATTGTCAATTGACCCATATGTATTGTACAAGCCTATTTAACTAGTAGAAGTCAAGTTGCACATCCACACTACCCATATACATAAAACAATCCATTTTGACTTTCAAAGTCAAACTTCACATCCAAATTACCCACATTAACAGTCAATCTTCATATACCCAAATATAACCTGTACAATCATAGATCCAAATATAACCCACATTAACAGTCGGTCTATGATCAAGCATACCAAAAGATCCTAATATATAACCCACATTAACAGTCAACTACACTACATATTAACCCAAAACATCCTAATATAATAGAGTTTAAGTAAACTACACAACCATTTCCTGCTGCGGGTGAAACTGGAAGTGTAGGAAAGGGCGGCCCCGCATTTTCACCACCACGGAGACCACAATCGATCGGACTGAAAAACAAATCCTCATGTCCACTACAAACACGGAAAGATGGATGTTTCAATAACCCCCTGTTTTTAACTTGTTCACAAAGATCGATGTTTATACCTGACAGCAGAGACAAAAAGGAGGATCGGTTGTTGTCGCCGGAAACCAGGTGCATCGGCGGAGGTGTGGTCGCCATTGTGATCGCCGGAGGTGGAGGTGGAAGGACCGGGTTCTCCGATTCACTCATGGTTAAGTGGAAGCCGGTGGTGGAGGTGAAGGCCGGTGGTGGAGGTGGAAGCCGGTGGGGGAGTTGGAAGCCGGTGGTGGAGGTGGAAGCCGGTGGTGGATGGATCGCCGGAGGTGGAGGTGGAAGAAGGAGTGGAAGTGAAGAAGCTTAGGGGGTAAGATTGTGATATAATGTTGAGTTTAAGGGTTATTATAATATATAAGGTACTAATTAACGTGAATTACCTATTTACCCTTTGACCCTCCCATGCTTTTATTAACCGGTCAACAAATTTGAGCTTAGGGGGTAATGTTGCGACATAACAGCAAACAATGGTGGGGGGTAAAATTGCAATTATTTCCTTAGGGGGGTAAGGGTGCCAATGACCCCTAACCCCAGAGGGTAAAATTGCTGTTTACTCTTTAGTTATTTAAAGAAGTAGAAATACATATATCTCCAAGAAAATGTCACATACCATACCATAGAATTTATAGATTTAGGTATTAGTTTTTTTGCCTCTTTGTAAGTTGACTTTTTTATGTAAAATGTGTAAACTTTTACCCAAAGCCTTTTAAAAGACTATACAACATCGATTTATCTAACGTTTTTTAATTTATATCCACAAAAATCATTTTTTTCATATGTTACACAAACCGAGTCATATCAACATTAGTTAATTAGGCTTCAATCATTTTTTCATATACTACCCAAACCGATTCATATGTTACAAAAATCATTTTTTTTCATATTTTATCCTACATAGAAATACACATTAATGCTACAACATACACATTTTTTTGTCTCATTTCACATTTGTACATATAAATACAAATAAAGCCCAAAAGTTTTTTTTATATAACCAGGTAATAAGATATATATAATTATAGCACCATACATAAAACAAAACATTTCCACAATGTTACAAAGAAATCCGTAAACACAAACTATACAAATTAATGTAATAATAATTTGAGATTAAATACTTATTAGTTTCCCTTTATCACTTTTTTCCAATTTGGTGGTAGATGTCTTTTCCCCTGCATTTCAATTAAAAAAACATCAACATTCCTCGCAATACGAAACGTTTTTGAAGATGGGGAACACCCAAGCAAAAAAAAGGTTTGAATGTATAAACACATGTGGTCATTTTTATCTGTTTTGTTGCTTATCTTCACTATCTACAAGCACGAGGATTAATAACAAGTTACACTTTTTTCTAGGGATCCAACGATGTAAAGTATTCATGTACAATGTACATTTTTTTGGATTATCTCAAAATGCAACACACATACATTTTTTTATACGAATCAAATATGAATGTAACTTTTTTATGTAAAAAGGAATTCAACAAAAAAACCAAAGAACAAAAAATGTAACTTTTGTTTTGTTTTAAAACCAACATGTAACCTTTTTTTTTTATATTTTCCCCTTTAAATGTAATTTCTTTATTATACATTTTGTTGAAATATGCGACATAAAAAAAGTAACATTTTTTCCAATAGAACACAAATGTAACCAACCATGTAACATTATTAAAAACCAAAACCCCTAAAAACAAAACCAAAAGACATTTGTTCATCATAATTATTTGTATAAAACAAAACAAAACCAACCTACAACCTTTCTGATTAAATTTGTTTAAAATATAAAGTTTTCTTAGTTGGAAAGTTTTTTTGGGGTAACAAGTATTGTTTTTACAAGAATATAGTTAACACCTTTAAATCCTAAAAACATCTGTTATTCAACTTTAATAAGTATAAAAAAAACCCTTACATATTTGTTATTCAATTGTAATAACTATAAAAACCCAAAAAATCACAAAACCCCATTTTCTCCCCCCCCCCCTACCGAACCTGTATAGCTAAAAGAAAGTTGATAATTTTTGTCAACTAAGAACCGACGCACCTGAGATTCTCTCGTTTTTAGGCGGTATATCTCCGTAGGTTTTTAGGCGGTATATCTCCGGTGTCGATAGTTGAAATTCCTCGGTGATTGTTCTCCGGCGGTATATCTCCGTCGTCTAGTGATTGTTGATTTTCTCCGGCGATTTTGAATATATTAGGCGATTTTTCTCCGGTGATTTTGGGTATACATGAACAGGTCTGGTGATTTAGGTTAGATGAAGAAGGGTTGATGAAGACTTTGGAAGAGAGAGAATGTATATTTTGTTTTTGAAGTTTTGAAAATAATGAAGAGTGATGTGTAGTAAGTGTAATGATGTGCCGATGTGATTGTTCTTACACCTGGTAGACTTTTGTCTCTTTGTAAGAGATTGTATTAATGTTTCCTATACTACCCTTAACGTATAGCAAATGAAATAAAAAATATAGAAAAAGGGAAACAAAAGCAACTAAATGCTCAAAATCAATCTCAGACATCTATTAACTATGATCAATGGTTATTAATGGGTTTTCAGGGTTTATTCAACTCAAGTGGGTTTTCAATTTATCCTTGCCCCCCATGAAATACACTGAATCAAAACACTTATGGACTTAACTTAAGTATATCATAGACTCGACTACAGGATACTTCTAAGGAGGATATTCCTTTAGAAGAATGATATGTAGACTGTAGTGACCTGCTATGATTTTGTTTACGTATATTGATAATGATTACTTTGTTTAGCATAATAGTTCATATATGTTTGTTTGCTACTGTCACACCCCCAAAATCCACCCGCGGACAACCACCGCTTGGGAGCGTGACATGACCAGGATCAAGCCATCAATCATATTGAACATAGCATATAATAATCAAAGTAGTTCGTAAAACCCAATTCAATACAATTGATGTTCAAAACAAACATAGTTTAAGTAGCGGAAGCATAATATAAAAACCCAATGTATGTAATAAGTGCAAGTGTTATAAAGTTTAACAAAACATCCACGATCTATGCTCCACAACGACCTGCTCCTCCCTGTGCAAGCTCCATGTATCTAATGACCTGCAAGGCATGCAGCAGAGAGTCAACAACTAGTTGAGCGAGTTCACAGTTAATAGTTCAGGTATTGTAATAGTATATTAAGCCTTGTGTTCGTTCATTAAGTCATGTATCGTAATAGTTCGTATCGCAGCCCTCCTAGGCATGTATGCGAAGATTAGGGAAAGTTCTCAAGTATTCTAGACTAGGTATATTTGTATCGCGGCCACCCGGCACCTGTGCGAAGTTTAGCGTATAGTTCGCAGCCTTCCCAGGCATGTGTGCGAAGATTAGTCATATTATCGCAGCCAACCCTAGCATGTGTGCGAAGATCAGTCATATTATCGCAGCCAACCCCGGCGTGTGTGCGAAGATCAGTTCTATAAGTATCACTAGTGTAGTAGCATCGTATCAATAACCATCCTCACCCGAGGATCATATCATTAATTTCCATTATCTAGGTAAGTACAAGTAAATAATCAATCCCATTCCCACCCTGGGAACCCCATGCCTTGGCTGTGTGAACTCACCTTGGTTTGCTCGGTATGCTATGTTATGTGTTCACAAGTAATCAGTCAAGTCCTATTGCATGCACGTGTAATAAATCAGTTCATGTTCGTAATGATACGCATGCAATCTATGTCATAATATGTGCTTAAGCAATTATCACGTATCACGTAAGCAGATAAACAAAGTCGTGCAATTCATGTTTCATGTAAAGGCTTTCCTTCAATTTATTCGAACAATATTAACCATTAACATGTCTAACGGCGTTTAACAGGTTTAACGAGGTTCCACACTTGACAAGATTTACGCACTTAGCATAGAGAACATACGTAACAGAATCATTCAGAATTAATCAGAGTTATCATACACACATAACATACTGACATGTTTAATAGTTACATGATTAACGGAGTTTCATGCATAACTTAACAGAATTAATAACTAACAGAGTTATTAATTAACAGGGTTATCAATTGGGCCGAAAACACTTTAAAACTCAGGCTATGCATAACAACCTTAAAAGTCGGATAATAAATATCATACAAAAAGAACTCGGACCCCTTATATATGTTATGAAGTTCGGACATAATTTCATGCATAAAAACTCGGACAACAGGGAACAGGGGCCAAAAAGTCGGACAAGGGGAGGGGAGGGGTTGAAACTCGGATCGAGGGGGTGGGGGGTCACAAGGTCGGACATGGGGGTGGTGGGGTTAAAACTCGGACAAGGGCTTGAAGCCCAAAACTCGGACAGCAAGTGCAAAGGTCGGACAGAGGGTGGGGGTTTCCTTACCCTAAAACTCGGACACCCCCTCCACTCAATTAAATTCGGACCAACACCCCTATGAAACTCGGACTACCTATCCCCTATCATAAAGGTCGGACAACAAGCACATATTAAAAGTCGGACCATTTTGCTTCATTAAAAAGGTCGGATCAACTATACAACATAATATTCGGACTCCCTTAGTGTTATAAACTCGGACCTCTTTCTAGGGTTAAAGATCGGACAAGGTTCCATCATCACAAAACTCAGACAAAGAAATCAATCACACATACGAATGTTCCAGTTCCTTGCGATTGTATCAGTTATGTTATCACGTTCTTACGATTAAGAAAACCCTAATTCATATCTGTATAGCAGTAATCAAATCAACAGTTAACATTTCTTACATATCATGATTCTACATTATCAGGCAATCGATTGTACGACTAATCACATCATAATCACAATAATCAGAATCAAATTAACAATTACAGAACTTAGCATGTGAAGAACTAGGGTTTACAAGAATTCACAAGAATCAAGAATTGCTAACAATCAAACAATCAATAAACAATTACCTTGAATTGATTCTAGTTAGAGTATGGAAATCAAGAGTGATGAATAGCTTGTGCCTAGGATGAAGATGATGATGATTGCCAGAGAATCAGAGAATGAAAGTACGTGCTTTGTTTTGTGTAATGATTAGTGAAAAGGGATTAGGGTTAAGTATGATTTAATTTTCACTAATTACTCTATACATCCTGAATTATTATATTTTACATATTACAGGCACAAGATGTATATTTCACAGTTTCATCACCACTTTCAATTATTTGTCAAATCTTTCAAAATTAACACATAACCATGCACAATCACACAATACACTTCATTGTATCAAAACGTTACAGTTCCACAACAAATTAAATGTGCAAATAAACCACTAAACAAACAATGAACGTGCAATAAATGCGAAAATAGAATCTTGGAAACTCGAGTTTTCACAGCTACCATTGCTCATATTTAGAGCTGACAGCTGCGGATAGAAAATCTTCGTAGCGGTAATGTTTTATAAAAAAAAGGTAACGAAATCAAAAAAAGGTCAAAAAATGTTAATTTTTTCCAAAATTTACACTATCGCCGGAGCGCCAAGCGGTAGTGGAGGCTACCCCTTCCTCTAAGATATGTCTGCCCCTGAGAGCTGACGATGAGAGCTGACGACGAGGGTCACCCAGTAGGCTCTCTCATCGGGGCAGTTGTTTAGCAACAAGTATGTTGGGCTTGGGCCCTATATGACACTCCTTATCACCGAGCCCGGATTTGGTCAAAGAGAAAAGATTTCCCTGTGTCTCCACCCGATGCTTTTCTGGCACTGTTCCGACGAGAGGAGATGTGACTTCACGGTCGCATTAAATGGCCTGAGCGGAGGCGTCGAAGAAGGCAAGCATGGGCAGCTATGTGGAGAAGGTATGCATTAAATGAGAATTGAATCATTACTCCTTGCTTGCTGGAGGACATCTTCCTACCTTTGATCGGACATTCCTATTGTCCGGCGAAATGTCCAATGGTCCGTAGCAGCTGGCAGTCCATCTCGAAGACTGGGTTTCCCTTGTTATAAGCAAGGGCAAAGATCAAGATAAGGTAAGTGGAAAGGAACCCAAAAAAGACACTGAGAGAAACTCTCAAAACATATTGAATTTGAACATTCAATTCTAAGATCCACACCAACATTTTGAGAGAAACTCACGCCGGAGCTTGGTCATAGATCCCCCCTGGGCCCTCCGTGCCGAGGCTAACAGTGTTCTTTTTTGTAAGATCATTCCGGCAAAGTGAAGAACGTCAGCTCACCCTTGTCATGTCTGGTTCAGTACCATTTACACTGGGATTCAACAAGAGCTATCGTTTAGATGGTTAGGCTATCTTGTTTCTCTTTGTTTTAACAGCCCGGTTTCACTCTTACATATCCAGGGTACATGGATCGTATATTGTTTGTACTCATATTTTTTTGGAACGACAAAGAATCTATGTGTAAACTCACCATGCTCGGGGCTATGTCCAAGATCGACTTCTCGACCATCATGAGATAGTGCCCCCTGATGTGTGGGAATTGGATGGAATCCGAAAAACCCTCGCCTCTCGTTAGATTTAAACCCAGCATTAAAGCCCCAATTCGTCCCTACACCTGGATGTTCATTGAAAATGGCCCAAACGGAAATTGAACATGCGTCTCCACTAGGAAGGGCAGGCCTTTTGACCTCTATAATCATATATCCTTTAAGTTTAGTAAGTATTTTCTGGTCAATGCCCTTTTATCCACAAATCTAAATATTAATAAAAGACTCCAATTAATGTCAGATAGTAATCTCTCTTTCAACCTCACAATTCTACTTTTAATTTATTTAAAAATGATTTTGTTATCATTATTATTATTATTATTATTATTATTATTATTATTATTATTATTATTATTATTATTATTACTATTTACTATAAGTTATCTCAATTTTAATTTTTATGATCTCTTCGTCTAACTTTAATTAATATTATATATTAAAACATCTTCCTAATATTATAAAATGATATTAGGAAAAATTATGTTTATTTAACCTCTTATAAATAAAACTAATAAAGCTTTTCACTAATTCATTGAAAGTCCTTATGATAAATGAATTTTGATTATGTTTGCTTACTCATTGTCAAGGATGGTTATGTTTGACGAATTTCAATTGTGTGTAATTAATTGAGACTATTACTGATCAAGTATCGTTACATGACCAATTATGATTAATCAATAATATAAAGATTAAGAAACAAGAAATCTTTATAAATATGTTACGAGAAATATACATAATATATAGTGATTAAAAAACAGGATGTTTTAAAACTAAAATCATAAATTAATTTTAACTCTATAGTATTATTACATTTAGAGTTTACGTTTATTAACGGTATTACACATTTTTTATAATAATATAGTTTATATTTCCTCAACCTGTGTGATAAAAATCATGAATTATGAATGTATAAGATTATAATATAATTATATATTCTTTAACCATGTGATAATGATTATATAAAAGTTTATGATTTATATTTTTTATAATTAACCAATGTAATACACGGTTTATAACACCTATAAAGTAAATAAAATATATAGTCAATCAAGATTTTTTTATATTTAACCCGTTTATAACACTTTATGATTGTAATCTATTTACGATCAATCATATATATAAGGTATTTTTATATTTAACCTGTTTATAACACCTTATGATTTTATATTTTACCTGTGGAATAAATTATGGGATGAGTTTAGTTTTTTTAGTTATTAACAATAAAAAATATATAATTTGAAGTTATAAATAGTGGAATCCCTCGCACAATGCGGCAGAAATTTAGCTTCGGTCGGTATGAGGTTGATTTGTTACGATATCATCATTCGGTATAACAACCTAAAGAAAAAACAAAACATGATATGAAAGTGAAACTCATTAATGAAATATGTGCTCTAGCTAATATTAAGATTTAGACATTCTAGCAAATTTATCATGTGTAGCTTTCCATTTCAATTATTCACAATTCAAGTTGTCTAAATTGTAAGTTTTAACTTATGCCTGTATACTGATAAATAGCAATAATTATCTATGATATATTAGCATTTTAAATTGGGTTAATTTATTCTAATTTTCTTCAAATTTCAAAGAAATTGACATTTTCTGATTCTGGGTGGTCTTATAAACAATTTTTTATGGTGTTTATCATCTTTATTTATCTTTATTTATGTGAGATATTTTCTTCATTCAATCCATGTAACATACGAGTTTCACAACGTAGTAAATAATAAATAAATGAACTATAGTAACATGGTTTCTCCAATCACATATTCACAATAACTACAACTTTAGTTTTATCTAAAATAAATAATCACCTATGGTGGAACGGTTCCTCCTATCACACGCTCTCAATAGACTAGCAAACATTGCCTATAAACATGTAAACATGAAACATCTCTCTCGTATTAACATGCTGGTTAATAAACTAGTAGAACGTCCATCGACACGAGTGTTAGTTAGAAAGAGGCATATCTTTGTATTAATCACAACCGCTAACTTATAATCCCAGATGATGGAACATGAATTCGCTACCAATTGGTTGATGTATGACTCGACTATAAGCGCGCTTGATTATTGGAGTCAGAACGTGATTTCTTCTTATCATATTAGGTAGCGATGGAAATTATAAACCGACAAGCCGGCAACATAGCCAATCGACATAACATTACCCAACAATGCCACGAGCCTCGTTTGAAATCAAGTTCTGCTCTTTCTTGGAGTCGCATTGAAACATCTAACTGCCATCGATTTTGATACGCGCTAGGTCAGACATGAAGATATCCCACATCTAAGGCGGTGCAACACTTTCTATACACACATGGTCGGACATGATTGTACGGTGTAACCATTCCATAAATCTTGGGTGGAAACCAAGATACGAGCAGACGAGATGTTTAAAAGACCCAGAATAAGAAACAAATCGAGCACCAAGCTGCTTAACTAATTAAGATACTTGGATATGCATCTGAAGTGAAACCAGCCTTATACCCAAAACAGCGATTCAAGACTCAAAGAGCACCCACGTCATTAGTTTATGAAACATGAGCCAATCTACAAGCATCTTTCAACAATTGCATTAAAATCCAAAAATAGAAAAAGGAAAACATTAAAAAGCTTCAAGTTTATAACCATTTCATCCTTCTTGCACCTCCTTCTTGGCTTCCGACATGCTTGCAGAATTGGGGTTTTTCTGCAAAAAAAAAAAAAAAAAAAAAAAAAAAAAGAACTGAGACAAGACAACCAGAGATTAAAATCAGATATGGTTTCATGGATCAAACCTTGGTCTGGAGGACGGATATGGTAGACCTCAGTATCTGGTCCCCGACAACAGATCTTAACTTCCTAATGAATTCTTCCCGGTTTATGTTTTTGGCCTAAAAAGTCGCAAAATAAAATACGATTGTTTCATGTGCATAAAAGGTAACGACTCAAAATTTTACGTACCCTAAAAGATTCGTAAAAGATTTGCAGTAATCTCATATCATTCGGGGCTACTTTAGGAGAGATGGCTTCAAACAACATAGAAAACGGCATCCAAGGTGATTTAGGCTCCTTAGGTGTGCTCGAACCGACACTTGGAACCTTTTCATGAGGCAGCAAGTTGATAACTTCAGTTTGCGGCTCGCTTTTACCCTGAAGAGTAAACATTAACATAAAGTTAAAAGCTCAACATATAATTGCGAGTATAATGCCATTTTTGTCCTTGAGGTTTGGCCAGTTTTGCGACTTTCGTCCAAAGGTTTGTTGTTTCACATCTGGATCCATAAGCTTTAAAATCTAGTCATTTTCATCCGGCTCGTTAACTCCATCCATATTTCACCGTTAAGGCAGGGGTATTTCCGTCTTTTTTTAACTTAAAGGGTGACTAGATCTTTTTCAGAGGTATTTGATCTTTTCACATAGTGTGAAAACAACCGAACTGCCCTTTAAGTTAGCAAAAAAAAAAAACGAAAATACCTCTGAATTAACAAAGAAAAATGGATGGAGTTAACGAGCCAAATGAAAATGGCAAGATTTCAACCTTTTGGATCCAGATGCAAAAAACAAACCTTTAGACGGAAGTCGCAACACTAGCCAAACCTCAAGGACAAAAATGGCATTTTACTCTGATAGTTAAATCAAAGTTTGTGAATGTTTACAATAGTAAGACAAATGCGTACCATTTTATTACTTGAAGAGGAATCTTGGTTTGAGGGTCCATGTGGATCATGAGTTGTAGTGACTCTTGACATATGAGGCATGCTTTCTTCACCAACTGGATTCCCTGCAATGGCACAATGGGCCTGTCCTTTTAATGGGCCTGTACCTTTGATGGTTGGAGACGTCTTGAAACTGACTACACATTCAGGAAATATGTGTGTGTTCATATTAGAGTTCCAAACGATGTAATTATTTGGATTATGCAGATCATCTACTCCACTGTCGAAGCATTGATCACTTGGAGAGAACTGTGTGGACCCCGCTTGAACCGCTTCCACATTCCCCAAAATCACACGACAGAGCACCATATGCTTTATTCCGTTTTCGTCATCATCACATATCAATGTACTGTATAGCAAGTGCAGAATAATATTAGCTTCTCATGAAACCACACGACTAAAGGGTAGCAATTTCTACCTATATATCGCAAACAGGTCAAACGGGTCGTTCAAAATGTACTTTTAATTCATACAGCCTCAACCACATCCTGTAACAACATTTAGAGCATTGAAAAGGAACAAATGATTGTAGATCAACCCATTGTAACTAGGGCTGTAAACGAACCGAACGAACATGAACAATGTTAAGGGAAATATGTGTTAATGAACACTTAACAAACAAGATTTTATGTTCGTGTTCGTTCATTAAGAAAATAAATGTGTTTGTGTTCGTTTGTTAATTTTAGGTAACGAACGTTCATGGACACAAACTAAGGTTCATAAACACAAATGAAAACAAACGAACACAAAGAAACGATCATGGACAAAATATAATACACTGATACTTATTAAATATTTTAATTTTCGAAAACTGAAAGAATTTAAATAAATGAAAACACTAATGAACTATCAAACACAGACGTAAACGAACACGTTATCGAACGTTCACGAACATAAATGAACAAACACCAACTTTGTTCATGTTTGTTCATTTAACTAAACGAACGAAATTTCTTGTTAGTGTTCGTTCATTTATTAAATGAACGGACACACTTCCTGCTGAACATTCGGTTCGTTTGCAGCCCTAATTGTAACCCACATCAAGAACACTTCTACACAACCAACGAACGAAAAATAAAAAAATCAAGAAACGCAAGACTTATTATTCATACCTAAGATGGTTAGAATTAGACTGAACCGCTGCAAGGTGAATTCCGTAGCCATACGTCCCGAGCTTCGGCCCGTTACGTCCGTAAAACATAACACCAGACAGTGCACCAGCAGCAGCAGCAAACCAACCATATTGCACATTAGCGTTACCACGAAGCTTTTCGGTAATTTCAACCTGTTTCTGAAAGAGCTCAAGTTGTGCTTCCCTAAGACCGCTAGAACATTTCTTGACTTCAAGAAAGTCAACTTTCATGTCAGAACCTAGACCCGCAATAAACATACTTTTAGCGGTTTCCTCAATAGAAAGATCACGAATGTTGTTTGATAATTCCTGTTCAACTTTGACCCGTTTAACGTTTGACTCACCCACACATTCATCAACTTCGTTATTATCTAATCCGTTAAGCTCGATTTCTAACTGCAAATTGACTTCACGGGTATTTGAAGATTCGGCGAGATCTAAATCTTCACGATTACCGTAACAGCTAGAATATAATTCAGGAAAGACGCAAATACCCGCATCGTCAATCCACGCAATCGGCTTCTGCGCACCGGTTTTCAAATCAACCTGAATCATACGTAAAACGTCTAGCATGAAATGGCACCCGTTGTAATCCACTTCAATCGCTGCTCGTTTCAACCGGAAGTCTTCTTTGACAAGTTTAACGACTTCTTGTGAAAAGTCAACCCATTGACCATCTTGAGAGAACAACAAACGTTGTGGAAGGCCACTCTTCATAAAATTTGAGTAGTTTTTCAGAAATTTGTTTTCACATTCATTTGCTCTTTTTCTCTTTCCAAGCTTGTTCAATGGTGGTCTCGAACTTAAAGACTTGTTGGTAGGACCTGCTTTCCTCTTCGGGTCAATGAAAATTCTACGCCCATTCTCCGCCACCTTTACGATCTTTGATGACATTTTTTCTATATGGTTAATCTTATTTACACTAGTAAGTCTAAAAGTTAACTACTTTGTGTTTTGTACATTTTTCAAAACTAGATGCTGAAGAAATTGCCTGTCCTGCAGAATAGCAAAAGAACGATAACGCTTTAACAAATTGAAAAAAAAAATGTAATCAAAATAATCAAAAATCAGCATACCATGTTTTGAGTTCAGCTTCACTTCGTTATTGTGCGACTATCTCCCTGTAATAGCTTGAAGTCGACAAATTTCTAATACTATCATATAGTAATTACAGCTCTATAGAATACCGCACTAAAAACAGAAACGTTTCATCAGATATCTTAGCCAAAAAGAGTAGGTACACAGATTATTTTCATTTTTGTAAAGAGTCCATGCCATATTAACCCTTGCACGATCTCCGCTCAAAAAAGTACATACATAAATTTTTAGTTGAAACACGTTTTACCTTCAAACAAACCAGAACAGTTTTGATTTTTCAAAGAACAAAGTAAATAACTACACATTTTCCGGCAGATCCAAATATATACCTTTGTGAAACATATACCAAATATATTCCCGGCAAATCCGAATTTCAAAACCAAAAACTATAAGCATGCACTCTTTACCACATATAGAAGTATAATGCGTCATCGTAACTCGTAATAAATATCTTTTGTCAAATAACAAATGAAAAAGGCAAATTCGAAATGATCTTGTATCCGATGTACCATAATATTATAAAACATATAGTTATGTTCTCCACAAACCAAAACAAGTAATTTAACAAGCTTCTTATACTTGCATGCTTTTAAGAAGCAATGTATGCATTACATGATCACATATTGCATATCCACATAAACTTTCATAGGTATACTTCTTTAACATTCAAATATTAGAACACTAACTCACGGCAGCAAGAACACTTTTCATTTTGCAAATAACATACGTATAACCATATACAAAAAAATTAAGCTAGAATTCTTTTGAAAATAGAATACTAAATATAACCCCTTTTGAAACAAAAAACCATATATATTCAGGCAAATCCATATATCAAAACAAAAGTTAAATTAAAAATTATAAGCATCTTTATACTACCACATGGAGATGTATAATATGCCGTCGTAAAACTATCTTTTTTTTTCGAATTACAAAAGAAAAGGTAAAGTCGTAAAGATCTTGTATCCGTCGTACCATACCATTCAAAACGGAAGAACAAGTAACTTAACAAGCTTCTTAAACTTTCATGCTTCCATGAAGCAATATATGCATTACTTGATCACATACTGAATATCCACATACACTTTCATAGGAATACTTCTTCACACTCAAATAGTATAACACTAATTCAAGGCAGTTTTAGTATCAATCTCAACCCTTAAAAAAACATACATACACATTTAGTCATGCAGTCCAACCAATTTAGGGATCTTAGTTCTTACCAACAAAGTAGCATCAAGATAAACAGAAACTATAAAAACATCTAAACATGAACAAAATTCCATTTCAAATTCACAAAACCTAATAGCATATATTCAATAAAACTACAAAACAACAAACTTCCGATTCAAACACAAGATACACGAACAAAACATGAAACTAACACCGATCTGCATAGCACAAACCCTAATTCCCAAAATGATACACAGCATCAACTTACCGAGAGAATTAACTATAAATCCTGAAGCAAAATCACCAAAGACAGATAGAAATCGACGAACACGAAGGATCAATCGATCGATGGATAGGTTGTGGATGAAGTCGCCGTCTCTGAAACGGAAAAAAGTGATGAAATTAGGGCAAAAAGAGGGAGAGACGGCGACGATACAGAAACGGTGAGATTGAAGGTGTTCATAGAGGATAGTATTATGTGTGTGTGATTTGTCTTGGGGAAGAAGAAAGGGGAAATAGGTCGGCGAGATTCGAATGGAGGAAATGGTTAGGGTTGAAGATAAGCTTGGAAGTCAAGTAGGAAGGAGTGATATTGTCTCCTTGGTATATATAATAATATAAATATATAAATAATATATTAGTTTTAGGTAATTTAATATTGTGGTTGATTATATTGATTAGAGTAAATGGGTTGAGTTATAATGCAAAGGATTTAAAAATAAGAAGGGTAAGAAGTCACCAGAGAGTGATAAGTGTCCTATGAGAAATTAAATGAAAAGTGTAATTTTATCTACAAGAGTAAAGAGAAGATGCACATGCAAGTCACATGTTATTTCCTCCGAATTTTTAAACGCCCGTAACTTTTTTTATACATCATTTGTTTTTTAAAAAAAATATACCACAAAATCGAGCGTGTTTTTATCTTTAATATGAGTACCATGTTGTTATATTTTTCAAAAAAAAAAATCAAAAACCCAGTTGCATATTACACAATTGACATGATGTAAAACACAATGTAAAGTAGATCAAAAACACAATCAATGACAACAGATTAAGACACAATGGACAACATACTAAAATACAATGACCATAACGTATAACACAATGGCGATAACATATAACACAATAAGTATCAGACTAAATAAAAACACAATTGATGACAACAGATAAAAGACACAATTAATGGCAACAGATAAAAGACACAATGGAGAGCAGATGAAGACACAATGGAAAACAAACTAAAAACACAATACACAACAAACTAAAACACAACGAACAAAGATAACAAAAAAAAAACTGAACAAATTATTAAAACACAATGGACAACATATGAAAACACAATAAATAACATATTAAGCACAATGACCTGAACTAATAACACAATTTATAGAAAACCAATATATGACACAATATATAACACCATCTTCATTGTGTCATATATTGTGTTATAAGTTCTTATAAAAACGCAATCGATAGAACCCAAATTAACATTGTGTTATAGGTTTTGATAATAACACAATGGACATGATGTAAAACACAATGTAAAGTAGATCAAAAACACAATCAATGACAACAGATAAAGACACAATGGACAACATACTAAAACACAATGACCATAATGTATAACACAATGGCGATAACATATAACACAATAAGTATCAGACTAAATAAAAACACAATTGATGACAACAGATAAAAGACACAATTAATGACAACAGATAAAAGGCACAATGGAGAGCGGATGAAGACACAATGGAAAACAAACTAAAAACACAATACACAACAAACTAAAACACCATAAACAAAGATAATAAAAAAATTGAACAAATTATTAAAACACAATGAATAACATATTAAACACAATGACTTGAAGTAATAACACAATTTATAGAAAACCCAGATATAACACCATCTTCATTGTGTCATCTATTGTGTTATAGGTTCTTATAAAAACGCAATGGATAGAACCCAAATTAATATTGTGTTACAGGTTTTGATAATAACACAATGTATAGAAACTCTACTGACCAAAACCCAGTTAAAAGACACAATGACCTGAACCTTTAACACAATGCAAAAAAACCCAGTAAAAATGAAATTTTTTATTTTATTTTTTTATGATAATATAGTACTCATATTAAAGATAAAAAACGCTCGTTATTATGATGAAATTTTTTTTAAAAGAAAATGTCGTATGAAAAAGTTATGAACGTTTTAAATCGATGGGGGAATTAGCATGTGCCTTGCATGTGGAGAGAGAAAATTAATAAATATAGGATTCCCTTTATGCCCTTTTATTATCTTCTTTTCTCTACAATTAATCTCAACCCTCCAAATCTAAGATCAATGGACTAGAATCCTTCTTACCCTTCTTATTTATTTTATCCTTTGTATTTGATCCTAACCCTAGAGTAAATTACAAGTTTTGTCTTTTATGTTTGTCTCAAATTTCACGTGTTGTTTTTTTACTTTTAAAATTAATGACTTTTATACTTAATGTATGAAAATGTTGCACGTTATGCCATTTAGGGCAAACCCAGTTAGAATTTTCTGTTAAGTTATGTCACATGCATTGCACACAAGGGTAGAATAGTCATTTCCCCTCCCCATTGTGTTCCCATTTTAAAACCATGATAACACCCCGTTTCATCACAAAAGTGAGAAAGGAAAAAAAAGGCTAAATTGGACTTTTGTTTTTCCACTACAAATCGTTCATTCATTTCCTAGATGTTGTTGTTTATTATTCATACTTACTTTCCTTTGATTTTGTTCTTATAGGCGTTAATAACATTTCTTTTGTATAAACGAGATTTCGATCCAAAAGCTGGAATTTCAGCATGAGGGTTTTCTTCAACCCATTCTTCTGTAACATTTCTCTCCAGTTTCAACATTTCTTACACGATTTCGGGTTTGAACCATAATAATAGATGTGGAAAGTGTTGGATCTGAAAGAGATAATATACCTATAGATTAGAGCCCTAGGGTTGATGACATCAGATTAGTGTTAACTGGCGAATTCAACCCTAATGTCTAATAAACGTTGGTGACGCCGAAGTCGGAGATGAAGCCGAATGAGAAGGTGTTGTTAGGGGAGGTCCAGGTGGAGGTAGGGTTTGAGGCTGTGAGGGATTGGCCGAGGCGGATGACGGCGGTGACGGTGGTGGTGGTGAGGAGGAGGATGGTGGAGAGGAGAAGGAGGTGGTGGTGAATGGTGGTGGTAATTTTAGGGCTTTGAAGGTGAATTTGGTGAGCATTTCAGATGAATTTGGGGGAGATTGATGGATGGTGAAGAACAGGTGGATGGGGATTAAGCTGATGAAGAATTCCTGTTGTTAAAGAGAGAGGGGGGAGTTTTAGATGAGAGAGGGAGAGTGTATAATACTGTATATATATTTTTTTAATTTTTAATTTGGTACAAAATAGTCCCTGGGTAATTGTTTTTAACAAAATAGCCTCTAGAAAGGTGTAATGACAAAAATGCCCTCATGTGCAAGGCACATGACCATACTCAACCAAAAAATCTAACTGGATTCAGCCTAAAGGAGATAACGTGTAGGATTTTGAAACGTTGAGGACAAAAGCCGTCAATTTTAAAGGTAAATGACAGTGCCTGAAATTTGAGACAAACATAAAGGACAAATTTTGTAATTTACTATATTCATTAACTAGTGTTTGATCTTTTATACTCTTTTCATTGGTTTGATTATATTTGAGTAGTGGGATTCTTTTTCATGATGTTGGGTGAATTCGGTTTTAGTTGGTATCGGCTTGGTTTGTCATAGTATATATGAGGTATTGATACTTGGTATAGTTTATAATATCAAATTTGAATGCTACTTCTTCTTTGTAAAAGTTATATCGGAATACAACTATGTATTGAGTTTTTTAAGTAAACAAATGCAATATAATAGAGACAAATCGATATAAATGAAACTTAAATGAGGTAAAGGCTTATATTATTTATAGTATAAGAGATGAAACGAAAACCACGGTTCAAACCAACCTACCGAATAGGAATTCAGTTTGGCTTGTTACGGTACAAATATAATACCAACATTTGGTAGATCAACTGAAAGGAGGAGGAAGGGGTTGCGTATTAATTTTTTTTCCTTATCTTATTTTAATTACTTAGTTTAAAAAAATACTTATATAAAAATATTGAAATGAATATATAAACTACGGGCACTCTTAGGGTGTAAGGGGCACTCCTCTAAGTGGGGAGTGACCTCTCTTACCCACAGCCAATCAGCACACGCCACGTCAACTCCCCACTTAACTCCCCCCACACCCTCAATTTGATGGCGGCACTCCTCTCTTGGGGACTTGCTTTTTTTTGTTTTTTTATTTGTTTTAATAAAAAAAAAGGGTCAAAAATTACAAAACTCCATCGGTGAACACAACCCGCACACCACACCCCGATTTGAGTCACCGAGGAGATGGCGGCGGTATTCCCGAGCGGGGTTCACACTCACCGCCCCCCTCCCCGAGGGCGCCCCATTATATATATAAACATAAAGGTGTGATGTCAAATTTTGTTATGTCATCATCCTTTAAAAAATAAACCATTGCCCAACTCGGTGCTTGACCTGTTCTTTCAAAGCTAGTTATAGTGAAACTTTTTTAGCCTTCTTATCGATTTAGCCTTCTCTTTCTCCTAAAATTTTAAGTTGTTTATGTTAGGTTGCATGAATCTGGTTTTTTTACCTTAATAGCCAAAAAGATACATGAACATTTATTCACATCAAGATCGCCCACCATGAGTTCGATTGCAAGAACCTTGAAAAATAAAACAAACTACAGAAAAAGTTCATAACTATTAACTAATATCATGTTCTTGGTTTATCTTGTGATTGATGTAAACCCGAGGTTATCCACAAAGTTCCTTACAATTGCATGTGCTAGCCAATAAACGAAATCCCCTAATAATTAAACCTAGTTCGGTTTCTTTGTGGGTCGATCGACCTCTTCAAAGGTGAGACCACTTGGTCTAGGTTTCCTTTCGTTGGCTGAATGTAATAACCCGCACTTTCGTGCTTGTTACTCTCGTTACACTCGTTACGCCTGGCACCGGGGATTCGGATCATAATGTAACTATATCGCTTACAACGCTACTTCGCATATATCGCATACTTTCAACACGCTATATCGCACATCACAACGCATACTACACTAACGCTAACGATGACATCGCGTGAGTGCTTAAACTACTCCCCTCGCTCGTCGTGGTAACGATGACATCGCGTGAGTACTTAAGCTACTCCCCTTGCTCGTCATGGTGCGTCGCAAATGCTAACGCAAACTTGAAACACAGTTACTTATGCTATGACCTGTTATATATAATAATAATAATAATAATATGTGAGTAACAAACATGTCTAAACGCGTACTCGCTGGCACGCAAAACTCAATTTATCGCACTAAAACGCAACCTAACCCGACGCTACTTATCTCGCTATAACGCTTAATGTACCCACAATGCTTAACGCAACAAAACACGTCGAACGGAACGAAAGTTGGAAAACCAACTCGCACAAGCCGCCCGATCGAATGACCATTCGATCGAATGGACATCGGTTCGGATGACCATCCGATCGGATGGCCATCCGATCGACTGGCCGTCAGACCAATTAACTTGCACCGCCTTATCACCTCTCACCCTATAAATACTTGCCTGTCATATCACTATTCACTGATGTGACAGCTCTATCCGACCCAGACACTCCCAAGTCATTCTCAAGCACTTTTCCCTCGATCCAAGGCTATTCCGTAAGTATTTCATCCTAAATCTTGTACTTCTATCTTCACTACACACTTTCTCATCATCATCATCATCATCTCCATTAAAATCATTGATTTTCACCATGAAATCACCTGATTTGGACTTCTTTAAGGTGATGTCATCTCGGTTCCTTATGAACACTATAGTGTGACATCATCTCGTCAAGAATGGTCCAGATCTAAAGGATTTCTATACGATTAAACACGAATCTCAATCAGATCTAAACTTTTTCAACAGTTTTCATACTTTTCTCCAACATTCTTCGCTTTTCTACTCAAGGCTGATGGAATCTAGACTCATTCAGGCTCTCTACTCATTCTCTAGTTGAAGAACCGGTCTGAGAACGGATTTCCACCGGAGAGACGACCGATTCACGGGTTTGACAAGAAACTCCATCAAGAACAATTAGGTTGATCGAATGGGGCGATTCCCATCCGATCGACTAAGCTGGACTTGGTGTGGTTTTCTGTTGTTTGACACGTCGTCCCGCCGTCTCCATTAAAACTCAAACTTTTAACTTAGAAAATTTTACAAAGTTTTCAAACAACAGATCACTCGATCGAATAGCCATCCGATCGGAACCACCCGATCGAATGACTATTCGACCAGGTGACTTGCCTCATAAGTTCAACACTTAAACAATTTGACAAAACTTCAAAGAATACCAGTTTTCAATCGAATAGCCATCCGATCGAATGGCCATCCGTCCGGATGACCATCCGATCGTATGACTTGAACTATACTACAACGAAAACTTCAAAAGTTCAAACATTTTACAAATACACTTCCTCAATCGAATGACCAATCGACCGAATGGTCATCCGTCCGGACGGTTATCCGATCGAACCACCATCCGATCGAATGTGTTTTCACTCGTTCGCCTCACCATTTGACACTTATCTCATCCAATGCACTGTTTACACGTTGTTCAAACGCTTGCGCTATCGTTCTATGATCAGGCTAACTCCAACGCGCTCCCTTCAATCCAATTCAAGGCTGTGTTTATTATTAAACACATACTGTGAGTATACTTGACCCCTTTAAACGCTTTAAACACACTTTGGGGTGTAACGTACATTCAAATATAAACGCACTTATCAAAACGCAGTCTATACTCTAAACTATTATCACATGCGAATAACTGACGTACATATTTCCACGCGATGCTTGATACATATGTGCTAGGACTTTTACTCGCGACGTCCCACCTTAGCTAGTATGGTACTATAGTTGGACTCACACCCGACGGGGTCTAGTTAAGGAAATCACGCCCTTTTAGGGATCTCCATCGCAATCATCGAGTGACTTAGCTAGTGGTATTTGTCTTGTAGTGTATATGTTGTGTGTCCCGTTTATGTATGTGGAAGTTCGCAGCGCTTTTATCTACTTTATACTATTTCAAACTTGTATGCTCGCCAATACTTTTGTATTGACATTATTTTAACGTATGTTGCAGGTTAATCGCAGACTATCTCGAATCAAGCTAGGAAGTCTAGAAACTCACAATAGATCTAGGTTGTCGGATTTGTATTGTTTGAGAGAACATGAAATCTGTATGACTATTTGCTGATATATTGTTTATTAGTATGGGATAATGAACGTATTAAATATTATCACTAAATAGTTGTTATGGATTCTCTTGAGCAATCTGATTCGCCTAGTGCCGCGCCCCGATGATTCCGCCATCGGTTGGGGTGTGACAGATTGGTATCAGAGCCATAACTATAGGGAATTAGGAAAGACACGACTTAGTCCGGGTTTGATGTCTTAAGATTGACCTAGTCTATAGTCTAAGTACCAACAGACCGGCTTCATGCGAACTCAGTAGGGTTTGGTACAAGCCTACTTTGATGCTCTCATTCGAACTCGTGAAAACTACATCTTCGTACGAACTTCCGCACCTACAGCTTCGTACGAAGGAGCCTTTCCTAAGGCTGAAAACATACTTTTGCCTTTCCTAAGGCTAACACAATACACACGTTTGACGACACTCGCATAACACCAACGAGTGATTGAGTCGAGAATAGGTGTGACAACCAAGAACTCTCGATAAGATCGCTCACTCAGCGCATTATTCTTAGCACGAGAACCTTTCGTTGAGTCAGGAGTGATATCCACATCTCAATGGAAATCTCCATTTCTATATAGTGGAACTCCCGAATTGATTCGGTGAGCACAACCACAGTCCACAGCTAGGAGCGAAGTTGCTAAGTTAGGGGTGAAACCCGCATCTTAGTAACTCGTGCCACTCCCTAAAATAATTTTCAAAAACTCTCACCAAAGTCTCGATTGTTCCAACGACTCGAGCCGTGCAATAACTGGAAGGACGAATGCTGTAGCCGCATCCCGGTGAGAGCATAGTCACTTAGGTCAAAGCGTGTGCTCGAACTTGTTGGGAATAGTTGAACCACTTTGGGTAGTCGATGTCTAACACCCCAGACACTCCATCTATTTTAAGCCCGCAATCGCCGATTTTTACGCGTCAACGAATTTTACAAAGTTTACGATTTTTTCGACTTTACCGCTTATTCAATTTGTCACTTTCGCTCCCCGCTTTATACGCACAACTCGCACATCCATCGCAATCTAAAACAAGAACCGAATGTCCGCAATGAAACTAAAGTCTAACAACTCTCTCTCTCTCTCTTCATCGCGTCCTCGTGCTATCTATACAAACATATATGTATGAAGTATATATGATATACGATTATATGTGTATACGTGGGAACTTAGGAATCTTGTGTCTCCTATGTGGCTCCTATGTGAATACGTATTACTGTGCTACCTGCAACAAAATTTTAAACGCGCTCAATCGCATCGCATACTCAAAATCACTATGATCGAATCTCACTCCAAATCTCTCTTCGTTTAGATGTCTTCGAACGATTTCACCTCGAGACGCACATCCAAGAGAAGAGGCAGACAAAGTGCCGATAAGAGGATCGCCTCACTCGTGGCCAAGGAAGTGGTCAGGGTCATTCCTCAAATCGTTGCACAGGTTCAATCTCTCAGCAACTCTCGAACCCCGGAAGACTCTACGACCGACGCGCCGCAGACTACCTTCTTCTACAAACACTTCAAAGCCTGTGACCCAATGGTCTTCACAGGTGAAGGTGGTGTAACTCAGCTACTCTAGTGGGTTGATGCCTCGAGGTGACCCTTCGTCAGAGTGGGTGCCCCGATCATCTTCGTACTACATGTGCCACATGAGTATTCCAATCAAGAGCACTCGATTGGTGGACAGCCGAGCGTACCAAACGTGGGAACGATGCAACTTACACTCTCTCCTGGGATGAGCTGAAGGAACTCATGAAGAAAGAGTACTGCCCTACCCACGAAGTCCAGAAGCTCGAAAACGAATTTTGGGAAATCAAGCAAGTTGACGGTGACAACGCCGGCCTCACAGCAAGGTTTAAACAGCTTAGCATTATCTGCCCAAGCCAAGTTGACACTCCCGAGAAGGCTATCAAGAAGTACATTTGTGCTTTGCCTGAGTGTGTGGGCAATTTTGTCGAAGCTGCAAAACCGGCTACCATCGAAGAAACCTATCGCTTGGCTGCAGAAATAAACGACAAGCGAGTCTTGGCTGGATTCTTCTCCAAAGAGTCCACCAAGAAGGCTAATCAAGCAATCGTCATCGAATCCTCCGACGAATCCTCAGACGACAACGCACCACCAGAAGACGCTCAGCCTAGTTGCAAGAGAAAGAACCCGAGCCTAAACCCTTCAACAACTGAACTGTCTCAATCAGAACCTCTCCGCGCAGTTCTAGTTCACCAAAAGCGCGCCTACACGGGAACTCTCCCCCTGTGTCAAAGGTGCACCTATCACCACCAAGCGGGAACTGGTTGTCGCTATTGCATAAATTGCAACTGTTACAGCCACTACACCTGCCACTGCCACACAGGACCACGACATCAAGGTATGCTAGCACTCCCCGCACCGCCAACGCAGCTCGCACCCCTAGCAGCCGCCGCACCAGCAACAACCGCATCTTCAGCAAGAGTCTTCAACGTCAACGCCAACCAGACGCAGAACGACGCTATTAATGGTACAATTCTCGACGTTAATTTTTATGCGTGTACTCATTCTATTGCTCGATGTCGCCACAATATGCGACGTTGACTCTCTCTCTCTCTATCTCTCTCTCTTACTCGCTCTTGTCCTCGCACTTAGTTTAAGTTCGCACATAGATTATATTACTATTACTATATACTCTATCACGATATAATGTGTTTTACCCTCACTATGCGTCCTTGAAATAAGTTACGATAAACGTGCAAGGAACAACTTAATCACGGGTGCACACGGGATTATTTTGTTCAGTGTACGGAGACCGTAGTAAGTTCCAATGATGCCATAACGTTAAAAGCATGGTTAAGCGTGGTGGATACACCGCTGGTACTTCCTATATATAAGCGTCTTAACCATGTCAACAAAGTGTGGCATCTATTCACGGGACGGAGGCATGTGGTTGAAGCATGGTGGATACGCCGCTGGTACTTCCTATATATAAGTGCTTCGCCATGCTAACCAATTTCTCGTGAAGAAAGTGCTATGCAGAGTTGAACGTTATTAGACCTATTATATTATCGAGACTATTTTCAGCACGCTAAACTCACTCGCAAGGCGTAACATCTCATCGCATCTCAAACGCGTTATCGTTAAACTTTTCGAAAGTCTACACGTACGCAAATCACACCTTCGCTGGAATCTAATTCGCACTCGTTATCGCTTTACGCTTAAATGCGTAAACGCTTATCGCACGTGTCAATCTCAAACGCTTCGATACTCGCATCATTTTCCCCTTTCGACGGCTATCGCTTTTTGCCTATCGCTTATCGCTGTTCGCTTATCGCTCACCGTGTATCGCTGTTCGCTTATCGCTCACCGTGTATCGCTGTTCGCTTATCGTTGTTTGCGTATCGCCGATCGCTAATCGCCGTTCGCGTATCGATGTACGCTTATCACGTATCGCTTAACGCATTTCGCTTATCGCTCATCGTTGTTCGATTATCGCTTAACGCTCGTCGCTCAAAGCTCGCTGCTTTGTCACACCCTGGCTTTGCGGAAGCGTGGTTAATTTGGTGTGACTTCTTAATACCATAGCTTAATCATAACAAAGCTATATGAAAATAAAACCATGTAAGATCATCCACTGATTTAAGTTTTAAAACAAAAGTAACATAACATTGTCTTAAGGCGTTGACTCATGCAACGGAAACTACAACCTGATAACATAAAACATTGTTTGGAAGACACAAACATCAATACGAAATAAACGCAGTTTAAGAACTGTGACTCATCCAGGAAAAAGTCACATCCCTTAAACTTGGATGACCTCATAACCCTTATGCAGCGGGAAAACGTAACATACCGCGCCAGATCTTTAGTTCCCTGAAATACATGTAAGTTGGAAAAATCAACAATAATGTTGAGCGAGTTCATGTGTAAGTGAGTAAGTAAAACCTTTGTAAAATGTCTGTATGTATGAAAATTCCTGGTATGTAGCAATAAGGAAAAAGAGATCAATTAATGTGTAGCTAATACATTAATAAGTGAAATGGCCTAGGAAGCACTCAAACCTGTAACGCGTATTTCATACCGGTCCTTCCGGCGGAACGACATAGTCACCACATGCAGCCACACGCTGGCTCATGTGTGGGGCTCGCAACACCCGATAGATCTATCACTCATGCCTCTCGGTCCTTATACAAGGATTAATGGTCTTACGATAATAGCCTACCCATTCACATGATCTAGGTAATAACCCTCCTTACGTTATCCATACCATGTAAAAAGTACTTGTAATCATAGTAACATGTATTTCACCCCCGCAGTTTAGAAAGCTGAAAACACTAAGAGAAAAGGGGGACATAAACTCACCGAAGTGCGTCTCTAGAAAGTATCTCCCAGTCAACCTGCTGTGCGACGACCTACACGTACTAACTTCTATTAGACGGACGGTCGTGCCTTAGCTTAAGGGTTAATGTCTTTGGGCAATAGTTAGGCAACTATTTCGTAATTACACTTCGGAATTATTTGGTAAATATATTCCTTCCCAAGGATGGGGGTATCTCGTACTTGTGTATTCGTATTTCTTGTATTGGTATATCTTGCCATGTATCGGCGTTGTATTCCGGTGTGTTATAAAAATACTTCAATATATTCCCCAATATATATATTTCCAAGTAATATTATTTTTTCCCCAAAAATAATATATCCCTAGTTTACAAAATAATCACGTAAGCACACAAGCGTTTTATTATGGAATATATATTCTTAATATATATTTAACAAGTTTCATTTACGAAAATCTACCTCCGACACTTGGTTATTTTGTAATAAGAATCATGGCGAAATTTATATTTTGGAAAGCAAGTTAAAAATATATTTATAACACTTGTCACCAAAACCATTTCTTAGTGTTATATTTTCTGGAAAAATTTCGACAGAGTTTCCTCTGTAACCGGAGGCGACCACGCTTACTAGCGTATCATTTTCTTTTGTAAAATCATTCAATCAGTTCTCAATTAACCAACCCAACATTTAGACATGCAAAACACTACTTATATCGTTTCAGTTTTAATATACAAAACTGGGCCATTTTCGAGTATTTTAATAAAATAGTTATCTTATTCCAAAAATTTCCAAATTTTTATAGAATGTCTTATACGAACCAAAAATTATTATGTAAAAATATCGGGGTCCAAATCATTACCAATATTTTGTAGAAAATCATTTTCCGGGCTGAAACCAGATTTATCGTTTTCTGACCACAGTCCGCGGAATAATTTATTTAAAATTCATCCAGAGTCCGATTTATGAAATTCCAGTGGGAGAGTTACGAATACATCGGTGTTCATCTACAGTATAAATTTTATGATCCGACTCTACACAAAAATCAAGTTATGACTAAAAATATAACACCCATTTTCTGCTGTAATAATTTAGCTTTAGTTGCTGTTAGAAAACGACACTTTAAAAATAGTAAACGAAGTCCAAAAATTATGATTCTGGTGCCATTCGAACCGTATTTCATAGTACATATATCTAGACTTCAGAAAATATAGTTTTCGTTTAGTTAAGGACCTGTTACAGCCAGTTACAGTCGGCTGAAAGTGCAGACCAGCTTGCTGATTGAAGGTTAAATGTTACTAAAACGCACCCATACGTTCGCCAACCTTTCTAATATGATTAAAATCAGATCATGAGTCTGTTACAGCAGATTATGGTTTGTTTGTTTTAGATTTATCATGATTTATACCACTAGTTTCTTTTTAACCAACTAGTTCATCATACTTTCAAGTCTTTTAGTTTTGATCTTTAGTGTTCTCGATTTTTATCCGTTAAACCTCTTAATAACCACTTTAAATAAGAACAAGAGAGTGTTTAGAAGCACTTACAACTAGCACAAGGCTAGGGAAGAAACTAGTCGAAAAACGAGTGGATAAAAGCAATGTTGTGAGGTCCTTCGCAATCCGAGTGCACCGAGGTTCCTTATACGCGATCCTTAACCCTTGTATGTGCTTGGAATGACTTGAATGAAATCGAAAAGATGATGGATGGGTGTGTGTGTCTTCGGCCGAATGTAAGAGAGAAGGGAGGAGGAGTGTTGAACTTTGTTGTGGTGAAACGAATATGAGAAATGATGTTATGGTTTCTTATATAAACCAACAACACTAATTACCCAATGGATATCATGTCTAGATGATATTAGACATAAGCAATATAATAATCATAAAGTGTGAAGGTATGTCCCCTCATGGGACCGAAATCAGTTGGAATGGGAGGGGGTTCGGTTCGATTCCAACTAGGTAGTTAGACATTAGTTAGTTAATTAGGAGGTTAACTTAGTTACTAGCATGTAGTAAGTTGTAACGGGTGTTAGGGTATTCGGGGACCCTAACTGGCTCAGAAAAGGAAAAACAATGTTAATGACAATATTTTTATGTTCCGGATAAAGTCCGGTTGTTCGGTTGGATAGTGATCCGTTAAAGTGCTTAACAAAGCTTTAGAGTGTCGTTATTATTATTTTTAGTGACACAATTTATTCCCGACACTTTGGAAAGTGTCTAGTAATATTTTTCTCATGTTTTGGCACTTTATTAGTTAGCTAAATGCTGAATTTTTATTTAAAGTGCTGAATTTTGTACTTAAAGTACGTTTTAGGCACATCCGGTCACTGTAATAATCACCTAGTAACGCAGTTCTACAACCCTCTTATCCCTACACTCTCTACTAGTGTAGTAAACTATCTCTGGCTCATACAGGCCTTAGAGGCAGTGTCTGCCTGATGTTGACTATATCAGCATGTGTAATGGGTTATCCGTTCATTGTGCTACTGTGCTTTTGTGCATCAAGGTTGTCACTAAAATTCTGTATGTAAATGATAGAGTGACAGCAAATAAAGTATGAGGCCTGGTTATATATTTTTCAGAAATCATGTAGAAGTTTATTTACAACTGTAAGCAAGCACAGTAATTGAGCAGTAATTAAATATAAATTAATCGTACGGATACCTGAAATTTTTAGGGTTGTCACATTCTCCCCCCGTTAAAGAAATTTCGTCCCCGAAATTTGTACTACCTTAACTCCTTGTGGTTACGTCACACATGTATGTTTATAAATAACATTGAGGTAGTTAATCATCAAACTAAATCAAACCTTACTCACATTTGGTGGGTCCAAGAATATATCAACCCGAATTCTAGGGTTAAATGGTGTGTGCGTATAGTAGTTGATGTCAGAGGTACAAGACGTACTTGACGTATAACCTAGTATAACCCAGCTAGCAGGGGGGTTCCACAAGAGAGGAGTTTCAACTAATAAGATCCTCAAATGATCGATCGCAGTATCCAAGCGAGTTTTCACGAAACAGGGCGCCCGCTATATAAATTCAAAAGTTATCAACTTAAATGAAATGGTATATTGATCTGTCAACTCCCAAGTAGACGAGTGGTAAGGTTCAGTGCGTTGAACATTTTGAACTGCGAGAATACGCCGAATGAATACAAACGAATCTGGTGTATACTTACCTTGATTTGTAGTTGCATCAGAAATGTTTAAATGGCGGGTCAAACTAAAAGATATGCAGTTTGGTGTGAAACGGTTGACCATAATTAGCACAAGCTGCAAGTTTGAAATGACACCACAAGGTATCGCAACGACATGATTCCATAATAGTGGTGACTGAACAATTTCACCGAGTTTGAGACCAGATGAAGGTGTACTGTAACAAGCCGGAAGATGAAACTAAGTACTGCAAGGCGTTTGATTGATAATGAAAGAATCGTTAGGAGGTACACCATGATATGAAATGAATTTATGTACCTTTGACTCAGCACGCAAGTGTGTTGAGAGTGCTTTAATTGTGGTAAACAAAACGGATTTAGGGCAAGTTGTCAAATAATCAATTAAATCCGTGTACGAAGTGAGTAGTCAGATAAGCGCAAGCTTCAATTCTGAGAAAGTATCCCTGTAAGTTGCCGAAATCTATCAACGATTTAGTGGAGTCATAGACCAAGCAAGTCTACTACGACTCGAAACAAAAGAATCTGTGCCAAAGTATTAGAATATGATGCTCTCAATACATCATATGGTGTCTCAAATCAAACATGTGAACTGGATAAGTTCAAGCAGTTGAACCTAGTTTCAACATAACCAAACAATAAACGTACATATCAACAAGGAAATATTGGCATGATAGCAAACATGTAACTTGAAAGAAGGTGGTTTCAAAGAAAAGTGTGTTGACTTGATAACAACGGAGTCATCAATGACAAAAATGTAGGTTATTCGAATCACAACTAGTAATTAGATTTGACAATGTAGTATCTGAACATTCATGAAGCGTTTATTCGAAATGAAACCGCATGCGTAGCAAATGGTGCGTGGGTTATATATAGGTTTTCAAGTGATGGAGCGATGCGCTCCTACCAAAAGAGAGAAGTGACCAAGTATACGAAGCAAGCGTGTGTTCGCTCTCAGCGAATGAAATCAACGTGATGCAACTACTTTGAGGGGAGTAGAGATGCAAATATCTACTCGTTAGAAGTGAAAGTGAAGACTTTAACGGAAGAAAATTTAAGTACTTTCGGTTTCGTTAACTGCAATGACAAGTTGGTCAAGTTAATGTTGTTTGATTGAGTTGACAGATATGGTTCCTAGATGTAAGGCTTCTAGTTTCTCCGGGTTCTACGTCCCTTGTGGATCTGGTTTATACATTGTGTAGGAAGCTCCATTTTGGTTATGTCTAAGCACAGTCATTGTCCCACAATTTCATCTTGGTATACTCCCTGAATTTCTCCGCTAACGATGTTCGATCGTCGATCAGTCGTGTAGTAGTAGTTGGGTCCTCATAGTCAGTTATGTAAGAGGTTCGCTAATCCTTAGCTAGAGTCACTGACTCTGGTGGGTTAGCTCGTTCGGCTCCTGGTAGTTGACGTTTACTTGAAAATCACCATCCTTCTTTTTGACGAGCAGAAATGGGGTTACCCAACAGGGAATCTTGGTCTGTTATCTTCCTTCTCTAGCAACCACTGAGGTTACACTGGCAATCCCTGCATCTCCGAAGGTGTATGTCGCTAAAGTGCATCAACAGCAGACGCTGCGTCTGGAATTAAATCGATGCGAAATTCAACTTGTCGTTGAGGAGATAATTCTGGCTAGTCTTCGAGGAAGACTTCAGGATATTCTCCGATCACGGGGGTATCTTCGAGTTTTGTTTCTTCGGCTCCCTTGTCCCCGACATGAGCCGGAGAACAACACATCCTTCCTACAACATCTTTCGTGCCTTCAAACAATTCGTGATCTGTGGAGGTGTGTAACAACTGTCACTAAAATCAATAATTAGGACGATAATTAGTCAATAAGAAAACCCTAATTGAGACACCCAAGTAATTCTGCATTAGCCCTAAATTTTTCAGAACAATCGGAATCAGGATCAGGGCCCCTAAAACTCAAGGGGGCAAACCCTAGTTGAATAATTATCTAAATTTAAACGTTGCTATGTTCTGATTGGCCAATTTATTGAATCACCAAAGCTAGTCCCGAGCCTAGGCAACCTATGAATTAGACTGCTTAGCTTACGGACCGCAAGGAAAAGGGCTTATGGTCCGTAAGCAGGTCCCAAAAATTACTATAAATAGCAGACATTGGGACATGAACAGAGAAGTTGAAACGACGCACAAATCTTCTGTGTACGTCGAGTTAAGGCTGTTATATCACAATTAAACACACAAGATCATGAGGTGCTGCTGCAATCAGGGTAATAACTCGATCGCTCTTACGATTCAACATCCGATCGATTATAACTATCCAACGATTGTCTGAGTGCTGCTCAAATTGAGCTGATACTTTGTTATTCATTGTGATTTCGACTTGAATGTTTGAGTGCTGTTCGAATTCGGACTATGCTCTGTCATTCGTTGTGAATCCATTGAATTATTAAGTATTGCACTTATTAATTGTTGTGAGGGTGTAATCTTGTGAATTGACATAACTGCTGAATTAGTTACTAACCCGTTTGTGTGTGCATTGTTAATTAAATTAGGTTAATCACAGGCAAATCAGTAAGGCTTAAACTCTGCTCGTAAAATCTGCAATGTGAGTCATTCTCTTTTTATCAACTGTTTTACCAAAACTCCAAATGTATTTTCAAAGTTATAATTACAGGGATTAAGTCTTTGTAATCACCAAGTTACAGCCGGTATGTGGGGTTTTGTATACATTACTTGATAATCTTCACCATTGGGGCAGCCAATGGGTGATATGACCATAATCACAGACACCACTGGACAGGTGGGCCAGTGGGTCGAGTGATAAAAGTACCGTGGGTAGTTGGTTTGATAATCAGAAACATTGTAATCGCTCTTAATACTGTGAATTATAACTAATGTGTCGTTTTAGTAAAAATGAATGATTCACTTAGTATTTCCCCGCTGACAAAACCTTTTTCAAACATGTTTCAGGTGATATGTTGTGAGCAAAGAAAGAGAAGTTCCGTGAAGCACTCCCAGCTTAGAAAAGTGGCTCATTGTAAATAAATAAAAGAAACATGTTTTGAAAATAAAGATTTCCCGGAGAAATCACATTATTGTAAATTAGGGGATTTTATCCGTCAGTTATAAAACGGGCAGTTCGAATTATTAAAAGATCCTGTTTTAAAAAGACTTCCGCTGTCGCCTAAAATTTAAATACCGCAGGATTTCTGTCCCGCGGCTCCTGAAACGGGTCAAACCGGGTTGGGGGCCGTGACAGAAATAAGGTGGTATCAGAGCCACTGTCTTAAGCTTACTGATTAAGCTCACTGTTCTAATTGATTTAAGCCTATTGAAAAACAATTAGGAAAATTTTATTTGTCATTCTGTGACTATATGTGCATTAACTGATTAATGGTTGAAATTACAGTATGGGTAAACAAAAGATTTCTGCTATCTACCGCAAATTAGATAATACACCTAAAGAACAGGGAACCTCTTCCTCCAAATCTCCCACCAAGTTAGAGGAAGGAATCTTTGTCCGTAAGGCAAATTATGAAAACCCACTTACCCCGGAGAAAAGGAATTTGATTATTAGGAAGGGTCAAGAGAAAAAGAAACCCCAAACCAAAAGAGTGAGGTTTAACCCGAAGATTCAGGAAATTAGCAATAATCCACCAGGGGAAAATAACCTAGATGAAAAATGGGCAAATCTGTATCTGCTCGCTACCGTAGCAGAAAATGCAAATCTTTAAACTCTAAATCTAGAAATAAGTACTTCCCAGTAAATAAATAAATAAATCTGAGTGTGTTCTGTTTGCTATTATGTTGTACAAATTGGTGTGCAATTAAAATGTTTATTTGTTAAACTTTGTTCCAAAGTTTTAACTTAGCATTTTTGTGCATTTTTGCATATATGCTACACAGCATGAGTGAGCTATCCGAGGCGTTTCAGAACCTCAACCTCTATCCTGTGCCAATTGAAGTCTCCCACAACTTCACTGGCTACATTGCTGACATAGAGGAACCTCTGGAATTCCAAGCTCCACCGCTGGAAAAAGCAAAACCTAAAAAGAGGAGAAGATATGTAGGCTGGCGAAAAGTGCGCAGAAGGAAACCTAGGAGACTCCCTAAAATAGAAAATCCTGTGAGTGTGAGCAAGGGAAAGGAAATAGAAACCGGAGAAAGTTCCAAACCAGTAGGGACAGAAATAGGGATAGACCTAAAGCAAAAGGGAATAGAGATCGGAGAAAGCTCTAAACAGCCAGAGGAGATCACATTCCAGGACGAAATAGACCGTCTACTGGCCAATAGTGATGTCATAGAGCCTGTCAACAATAATCTCTTCTCCTATCCTGCTACAGCCCAATTCCCAGTAAACCTAGAACCAGTTATTCCAGACCCACTAGTACACACATGACCATTAGGCCAAATGGAAGAATGGTGGACCAATGACTGGCAATTCCAGAATATAGTCAATAGTCCCTATAGTTTTCTCCCACAGTTTGATCCAGAACCTATCCCTAATCCGCCAATGAGCTATGAAAATTTAGTTAAATTGCATCAGTTTGGTGAAGAACTGATAGGCACTGGGAATAGGATCAGGGAAATTGGGGAGCAGATTTCCTGGAAGTATGACGAAAGGGAACGTCACTACTGAACTGCCAGTTGATCCAAGAATAGTGGGAGGGTTTGGAAAAGTTTGTTTGTATTATAACTAATACAGTAAAACTAACTCTATAAAATGGGCAATAAAACAATGTAAGATAAACAGTGTGTATTAAAGCAGGTATAATATATAAAACAAAATAGAAGTCGAGGCATCGACAATTTTGGTTATATGTATGTTGTAATAATCTATGTGGTTATCTGTGTGGATTTTATTACCAATAATTAGATACTAATAATTCCTATCAATATAAATTAGCAGATGGAAAACGCTAGTAATGAACCAGTTAATGAAGAGAATCAATCTGAGCAAAATCAGGAAAACCAGTACATGACTAGACAAGATATTGAAAATATCATCACTCAAGGGATAGCCAATGCTATTCCAGAAATCATGGCTGCTGCTAGGAAACCTGTTGAACCGCAACAAATCATTCCTAGTAAACGTACTCAGGAAGATAATTTTAGCCATAGTGTAAATGGAGGCGGCAATCATGATAATCATGATAACAATCCACAACAGGCCCCACTCCCTAAGAAAATGAAAGCTGCAACACCTGGTTGCACTTACAAAGAATTTCTTGCCTGTAAACCAGCAGAATTTGCAGGTAATGAAGGGGCAACTGCAACACTGCGTTGGTTAGAGAAAACCGAAGCAGTAATTGCAATAAGCAAATGTGCTGAAGAAGATCAAGTGATGTATGCGTCAAACCTGTTCAAAGAAGGGGCGCTAGAATGGTGGAACACAGTGCTGCAAGCAAAAGGAAGAAGGGTGGCCTATGCGATGAATTGGGAAGAATTTAAGAGTCTTGTAGAAAGAAAATTCTGTCCCGAATACGAAAAGGAACAAATGGCAAACAAGTTCCTGAGTCATCGTATGATAGGCGTAGATTGTCGAGGATATACTTCGACATTCTTCGAATACGCGAGAGTGGTACCTAACCTGGCTTCACCAGAACCGGTACTTATATCCCGTTATATTTGGGGATTAATCGGAGAAATCCGTAACATTGTTAAAGCTGCAAGAACACGCACTATTGACGATGCTGTAGAGTTAGCCAACACCTTAACCGATGAACTGGTGCGCACAAGAGAAGAAGATCGAAAGAAGGAATTGGCTCAGAAGATTACCCAGGGTTTTCGTACGGGTAATAATAACCGCTTTAAAAGAAGAGGAACATGGCAATCCTCAACCCCGCCATTCTGCAGAAATTGCAAGAGAAAGCATTTTAGAAGATGCAATATAACCTGCAATTTTTGCAAATCAATAGGACATAGTGAAGATAATTGTAAAAAGAAAGCCATAGTCTGCTATAACTGTGGAGAAACCGGACATTACAAAACAGAATGCCCTAAATTGGTTAAAGCCGCAGATAATAAAGGCAAGCAAGCTGAAGGGGCAACTAAGAAGAATGTTCGCGCATTCCAACTGACCACTCAAGAAGCCGAACTCATTCCAGATGTGATAGCGGGTACGTTCTTAGTACATAACGTCTATGCAAAAGTATTATTTGACTCTGGTGCAAACCAAAGTTTCATTAATACTTCATTCTGCCAAGCTCTTAACTTACCTTTAACTACCCTTAGGCAGATTTTTACAGTCGAAACGGCAGATGGAAATTCTGTCAACATAGATAAGGTATTGCAAGAAGGAAAGATAGAACTGTTAGGCCATAAGTTTTCTGCAAACCTGTTACCTATGAATTTAGCCGGATTCGATGTAGTATTAGGAATGGATTGGTTAGTCGCCAACCATGCTCGAATCCTGTGTGATAAGAATTCCGTACCCCCACAGGAGAAGTAATCTTAATTACAGGAGATAGACCTCGAAAGCCATTAAAATTCATTTCAGTAATGAAATTGGCTAGTTATTCAAGGAAACAAGAAATGGTGTATATGATTTCTGTAAACATTAACACTAAAAGTAAGGAACTCCAGGACATCCCTATAGTCTCAGAATACCCAGATGTCTTTCCAGAAGAATTACCTGGGTTACCACCCGATAGAAAAGTAGAGTTTAGAATTCATCTAATTCCAGGTACTACACCAATAGCTAAGGCACCTTATCGATTAGCACCTACTGAAATGCTAGAATTGAAAAAGCAATTAGATGAATTACTAAGCAAAGGATTTATACAACCTAGTTCATCCCCTTGGGATGCACCAGTGTTGTTTGTGAAAAAGAAAGATGGGTCGATGAGAATGTGTATCAATTATAGGGAATTGAATAAGGTTACAATTAAGAATCGATACCCACTACCTAGGATTGATGACCTTTTTGATCAATTACAAGGAGCTAGGTATTTCTCTAAGATAGACTTAAGATCCGGATACCACCAGCTGAAAGTGCAAGAGGAGGACATACCTAAAACTGCTTTCAGAACTAGGTATGGTCATTATGAGTTTACAGTCATCCCCTTCGGATTAACAAATGCTCCAGCCGCATTTATGGACATGATGAATAGGATCTGTAAACCATACTTGGATAAATTTGTAATCGTGTTCATTGACGACATACTAATTTATTCCAAAAGTCAGGAAGAACATTGTAAGCACCTGCATGCACTCTTAACCTTGTTAAGAAAGGAAAAGCTTTATGCCAAATTCTCGAAGTGTGAATTCTGGCTGCAGGAAGTACAATTTTTAGGTCATATGGTGAATCACGAAGGAATTCACGTAGATCCTGCTAAAATAGAAGCAATCACCAATTGGAAGGTTCCACGAACGGCTATGGAAGTTAGAAGTTTTCTAGGATTAGCTGGATATTATAGACGATTTATTAAAGATTTCTCTAAGATAGCTGTACCTTTAACTAAGCTAACCTGTAAGGCCGTTAAATTCGAATGGGGACCTAGACAAGAAGAAGCTTTTAGGATTCTAAAGCACAAATTGACAAATGCTCCAATCTTAGCTTTACCCGAAGGAACCGAAGATTTTTGAAGTATACTGTGATGCTTCAAAATTAGGATATGGATGTGTGTTGATGCAACGCAAAAAGGTAATTGCGTATGCCTCTAGGCAGTTGAAAAAGCACGAAGAAAATTATACAACTCATGACCTAGAGTTAGGAGCCCTAATTTTTGCCCTTAAAATTTGGAGACATTATCTGTACGGAAGTAAGTTTACTATCTATACAGATCATAAAAGTTTAAGGTATATATTTGGGCAAAAAGAGCTAAACATGAGGCAAAGAAGGTGGATGGAAATCCTAAGTGATTACGACTGTGATATTCAATATCACGAAGGGAAAGCGAACGTAGTAGCAGATGCCTTGAGTCGTAAGTATCATGAAAAGCAAAAGTGAGTCCGTGCTCTTAGGTTAAATCTACAATTAGATTTAATGGAACAATTGAAGAAAGTTCAGGAAACGGCAATCAAGGATGATGCCGAAGGAATGAAAGGTTACCTAAAGGAACTAGAACAAGGAAAAGATGGAATTTGGAGATTCCACAAGAAACGAATTTGGGTACCTAAGCAGGGAAAATTAAGAAATAAAATTTTAGAAGAAGCACATAAATCTAGGTATACTGTACATCCAGGAAACAATAAGATGTACCAAGATTTAAGAAATAATTTCTGGTGGATAGGAATGAAAAAGGACATAGCTGAATATGTAACCAAGTGTCTTACTTGTTCGTAAGTTAAGGCAGAACACCAGAAACCTTCAGGACTACTACAACAGTTAGAGATGCCTGTATGGAAATGGGAACTCATAACAATGGACTTTGTTACTAAGTTACCCAAAACCAGAAAAGGTAATGATGCTATTTGGGTAATTGTGGATCGATTAACCAAATCAGCTCATTTTCTACCAATGAAGGAAACCTTTAGCATGGAAAGGTTAGCCAAGTTGTATGTAGATGAAGTAGTATCCTTACATGGAGTCCCACTCTCCATTGTATCGGATAGAGATAGTCGTTTCACTTCCCGTTTCTGGACAAGTTTCCAAGAGGCAATGGGAACCTGACTCAATTTAAGTACTGCATATCATCCTCAAACGGACGGACAAAGTGAAAGGGCGATACAAACAATGGAAGACATGCTCCGAGCATGTGTAATTGATTTTGGTGGTAATTGGGATAGCCATTTACCATTAATTGAATTCTCCTATAACAATAGTTATCATTCGAGCATCGAAGCTGCTCCATTCGAAGCACTGTATGGACGCAAGTGCCGAACTCCCGTATGTTGGGCAGAAATAGGAGAAAGTCAATTATCAGGTCCAGAGATTGTGCAAGAAACCACTGACAAAATAACACAAATCAAGGAAAGACTGAAAACAGCTCGAGATCGTCAGAAGAGCTATGCAGACAATCGTCGCAAGCCGTTAGAATTTCAAGTCGGAGATAAAGTACTTTTAAAAGTTTCTCCTTGGAAAGGAGTAGTACGATTCGGTAAGAAAGGAAAACTAAGTCCAAGATATGTTGGACCATTCCTAGTGATCCAACGAATAGGACCAGTAGCTTATCGTTTACAACTACCAGAAGAATTAGCTGGAGTACATGATGTGTTTCATGTATCCAATCTCAAGAAATGTCTATCAGACGAATCCCTGATAGTACCTTTTCAAGATATAGAGGTAAATGAAAAGCTGAAATTCGTAGAGAAACCCCTACAAATAGAAGACCGGAAGATCAAGTTTCTCAAACACAAACGACTAGTGCTAGTGAAAGTCAAATGGGAATCCAGAAGAGGACCAGAGTACACTTGGGAACTGGAATCAGAAATGAAGCGAAAGTACCCTCATCTATTTCAGTAAATCTCGAGGACGAGATTTTTCTTAAGGTGGGGAGGATGTAACAACTGTCACTAAAATCAATAATTAGGACGATAATTAGTCAATAAGAAAACCCTAATTGAAACACCCAAGTAATTCTGCATTAGCCCTAAAATTTTCAGAACAATCGGAATCAGGATCAGGGCCCCTAAAACTCAAGGGGAGCAAACCCTAGTTGAATAATTATCTAAATTTAAACATTGCTATGTTCTGATTGGCCAATTTAGTGAATCACCAAAGCTAGTCCCAAGCCTAGGCAGCCTATGAATTAGACTGCTTAGCTTACGGACCGCAAGGAAAAGGGCTTACGGTCCGTAAGCAGGTCCCAAAAATTACTATAAATAGCAGACATTGGGACATGAACAGAGAAGTTGAAACGACGCACAAATCTTCTGTGTACGTCGAGTTAAGGCTGTTATATCACAATTAAACACACACGATCACGAGGTGCTACTGCAATCAGGGTAATAACTCGATCGCTATTACGATTCAACATCCGATCGATTATAACTATCCAACGATTGTCTGAGTGCTGCTCAAATTGAGCTGATACTTTGTTATTCATTGTGATTTCGACTTGAATGTTTGAGTGATGTTCGAATTCGGACTATGCTCTGTCATTCGTTGTGAATCCATTGAATTATTAAGTATTGCACTTATTAATTGTTGTGAGGGTGTAATCCCGTGAATTGACGTAACTGCTGAATTAGTTACTAACCCGTTTGTGTGTGCATTGTTAATTAAATTAGGTTAATCACAGGCAAATCAGTAAGGCTTAAACTCTGCTCGTAAAATCTGCAATGTGAGTCATTCTCTTTTTATCAACTGTTTTACCAAAACTCCAAATGTATTTTCAAAGTTATAATTACAGGGATTAAGTCTTTGTAATCACCAAGTTACAGCCGGTATGTGGGGTTTTGTATACATTACTTGATAATCTTCACCATTGGGGCAGCCAATGGGTGATATGACCATAATCACAGACACCACTGGACAGGTGGGCCAGTGGGTCGAGTGATAAAGTACCGTGGGTAGTTGGTTTGATAATCAGAAACATTGTAATCGCTCTTAATACTGTGAATTATAACTAATGTGTCGTTTTAGTAAAAATGAATGATTCACTCAGTATTTCCCCGCTGACAAAACCTTTTTCAAACATGTTTCAGGTGATATGTTGTGAGCAAAGAAAGAGAAGTGCCGTGAAGCACTCCCAGCTTAGAAAAGTGGCTCATTGTAAATAAATAAAAGAAACATGTTTTGAAAATAAAGATTTCCCGGAGAAATCGCATTATTGTAAATTAGGGGATTTTATCCCTCAGTTATAAAACGGGCAGTTTGAATTATTAAAAGATCCTGTTTTAAAAAGACTTCCGCTGTTGCCTAAAATTTAAATACCGCAGGATTTCTGTCCCGCGGCTCCTGAAACGGGTCAAACCGGGTCGGGGGCCGTGACAAGGTGTATCCTGCTTCGTGAGTCCCGATCGTTTCTTCGTTCGTCATTTGGTTGCGAACATTAATCTTTGTTCGATCGCTTGGCAACTAACCCATCCCAGTTACCATGTTGCAGCTTCCCAACTCAACTGGCAACAGATCTAGCGTAAACCTACGCTCTCCAAGTTCTCTCTTGCCAATTCCACCTACTTCGTTGGCTTCCACTAGCTTCCCGTTAGTTAGTACTATCGTGTGCGGGTTATTTATCTTACTTGTTACTAAACCAAGTATACTCTTACTCTAGAGGTACGAAGCTAAAATTTATAGCAGTATCAAGTAGCGCAAATGCATAGCATTGAGTAATATAGGACATACCGATATCCATGCTTGGATTCCTGGCGTGCTTCCCTAGCCCGGTGTTAGACATTCTTCCCATAATTTTGTTTAATCTCCCTTGGGCAATCTTTCCTATAGTGCCTCATATCCCCGCAGTTGTAACATCCCTTATCTTTTCCTTTTCCTTTCTTTCCACGCTTCGTCTCATGCCAACACGTTTCCCTGTTGTGTCCCTATTTGCCACAGTTGTCACACTTCCCATTTTTACATCGCCCGGTATGATGGCGTCGGCACCTGTCGCATTTAGGTAGTTTACCCATGTACTCTTTTCTCTTTTTGGCCTTGTTGTCGCTACTCGTCTGGGTACCCTGTTTGAAATTTGCTAACTTTCTCTTGTTGTTCCCAGATGACTCTACATGAGTCTCCTTCTTCTCCTCAGAGGTTGAAAATTTGTTCATCCTGATTGCCTCTTCAGTCAAGGCCACACTTAGATTGATGGCCTCAGCGATCGTTGCAGGCTTTGATGTTGTCACCATGCTCATGATTTGAGGTGCCAATCCCCAAATGAAACGCTCAATCTTCTTAAACTCTGGATCTACCATGTATGGAACAATACGCGACAGAACTTGGAACTTCTCCACGTACTCAGCTATTTTTGGACCTTCCATCTTCAAGTTCCAGAACTCAGTTTCCACCTTCTGGCTTTCTGTTCTTGAGCAGTACTTTTTATGCATTAGCTCTTTCAGTTCGTCCCATGATAAGGCATATGCAGCAGCCTCGCCCATCGTCTGAACCTGGAGTTTCCACCATGACAGAGCCCCATCTCGGAACAGCCCAGAAATGTACGTGACCTGATCCTCTGGGGCGCATTTGCTCACACGCAAATCAGAATCCGTCTTCTCAATCCAGCGCATGAAGGCTACGGCATCCCCAGTGCCGTCGAAATGTAGGGGCTGGCAGCCCAAGAACTACTTGTAGGTGCAGCCGTTGGGTGGTTTATTTCCTGAGGTACCTCCGCTGCGCTCGAAGCGAAAGGCCTCGTACTGTGCGATGAACTGTAAGAGGCGTTCTTGAAATTCCGCCTCTGTCGTCGGCAGAGGGTTGTTGGTATTGGTGTTCCCTCGAGTCCACATCTTCCTAGAAGAGAGTCGGTTAGGTCGGGTCTTAGTAAGGACACGAGCATACAAGTCCCTATTTAACGAATAAGACCTCAGAGGTATATTACGTTTACGCAAATATGCAGTTGTTTAACAATTAATCACATATCATCACAGTTATAGCACAGCTTGCAAATAGGAACGTAGCAAGTAAACATGTGGTATTATAGTTATAGCGCAAATATGTAGATCATCAACGTGCTTAGTGAGAGCATAGCGACGATATTTTTCGTCAGTCATTAGTCATAAGTATTGTCGCGTGTTTAAAGATGATCGGGCTTTCATTATCCTCCGGCCACAATCACTGTGTCTTACCAAAATGCATCACATCAGAAGGGACACAGGGTCACCCTACCCTTGTCCAACAAGTATATCAGTGCATCACAATTACGTGGTCAGAAGTGATCGTCAAAAGTCTCCGCACTCCCCGCTTATCATTAGCGTTTTTTTTCCAAGCGTAATGCAATCCGCTTAATCCAGAAATCAACTATACTGGTGACTGAGGTGGAGGAGGAAAGAAAAGTATACTGTTAACGTGCGTGAGTCCCTCCTTGAGCTTGTATATACGTTGAAGTAATTATTTGCTGTGCCGCTTGATAGTTTAGAAATGAACATCAGAATCCCGGGAATGGTGAAAGAACAAAGGTCAAGAGCACAAAGGAGTCTTGATGTATGCGGCGGAGCAAAGCATGCTGGTGATAGACAGGCTGGAGAACGTGGTATTTTGCATAAACTTTTTAGACAATATGCGGTCTTGTGATGTAGACACTCAAGTCATGTTTTCGGTTATGTAATGTTTCGCAATTGAAGTTGCCAATTGTGGCGTCAGCTCAAGCTTCAACATTCTGTGACTCATATCCTTAACTGTAGTTGATGTTACAGGAGCAACTCATCTCGCGTGTGGACTTTATAATGTAAGGGTCTAACTTCAGCACAGTGTACAATAGGAATCATCGAGATGGCTCGTCCGACGTTGTAGAGGTGAATGTAGCAAGTGGTGCGACCTGTGCAGTTGGGAATATGCTATTGTAGCAGATGAATCGTTATGCGGGTGCTTACCTGATGTACCTCCCCGAGGTGCGGTTATATTCTGAAAGGAAGCTATAGGCAACTTGGCGCAATGGACGTTGGTCTTCATAGGGGAAAGGAGCAATGTCAGCGGTTGCGGGTGTGAAAACGAACATCTCACAAATGAGGAGATTGGCCGATGCAGGTAGATATAAGGGGTGCAATGTATGGCAGACCAAAAAGAAACAGGATCGTGATCACGTAAAGGTGTAGGTTCAGCAGGCGCAACATCAAGCTGACCCAAATGGTGTAGCAGCTGGCTCGAGTGTAGGCTCCGGGTCATGTAACGGTGTGGTGAGTATCAGTGGTGAGTGTGGGAACAAAGGTGCTTCCATAGGAACTGAAACAGGGGCTGAAACAGGAGTCACAAGGGGGCGTCACAGGAAACTCGAAAAGTGGGTGACCATTAGCATCGTTTATCCACCCATTTCGGGTGTGCGTATCGAGGATCAACATGGGTCGCAAAAGGCGCATGATCGAACTGTACAGGCACAGGGCCAGGAAAAGGGGCAATAACAGGATCAGCAGGAATATCAGCAATGTGAGGGGCATCAACATGAGCATCAACAGCATGCTCATCCTCCAACAGTGGAGCAACAATAGGATGATCATCGATAGGTACATCATTAATCAAAGGATCAACAGCGGGTACATCAGCACGAATAGGGTCATGCTCGAATACGGGGTCTGGAGCAACTATTTGCTCGGGGCCACTGCAGGCTCCGGATCGTCAAACTTCATCTAAAAAATCTGCGGGATCAGTAAACATGGGGTCAACAGGGTCCCTCATGGGCTGATCTAAGTGAATGAACTCCATGTCATGATCGGGATCAAAGCCCGGTGGGAAAACAGGATCCGAATTGTCATCAACGTCATGACCATACTCAAAGCTAGGGGCAGGAGCAGGTGCAGCGGATGATGCCATATCAGGGTCCGTGTCATGCGAATGATGCTGCACTCCCTGCGCATGTGAAGGTGCAGATGTCACGGACTCAAAGGAGTCGGGGTCGGTGAGTGGATGGGTGCCTCCTCCGCAGGAGCATCAGCGAGAAGTAGGAGATCACCAGCAGCAATAAGGGCCTCACCCTCCAAGTCATCCTCGAGTGGGTCCTCATCAAACAAGTCGACGTCGTCGTCAGCGATTACGTCAAGGGCATATCAACAATAGGGTAAGTGGCAAGGGATACAGGGGCAGGGATCACCGCGAGTGGCAACTCTCTAGTGATAGGGCCATCAGCGGGCTCAGCCACGTCATTGGGCAGCGCAAATGGCTGGAAATCATCATTGTCCGTACTGGTAGTATCTGAGGTATACACCTCGTGCTCTGATGAGACTATGCCGTCTGATACTATGGCATGGGGTCTGTGGTGTCCGACTCTCCAAGGCCGGATGAAGGCAGGTCATCTGTAATACAAACACGCATATGCACAAATAATCAATCACATAGTCAAATAAACATATTAGCCACCAATACGCAATCAAATAGTTCTCCTTGTCCCACTAGCCTCCCAGCCTCCCAGTCTCCCAGACTGCTCTTCCTAGTCCCACTAGCCTCCCAGCCTCCCAGACTGCTCTTCCTAGTCCAACTAGCCTCCCAGCCTCCCAGACTGCTCTTCCTAGTCCCACTAGCCTCCCAGCCTCCCAGACTGCTCTTCCTAGTCCCACTAGACAACTACCTCGGTTTCCCAGACCGAGCCTCGGCCTCCCAGACCGAGCCTCAGCCTCCCAGACTGAGCCTATAAATAATAAATAAAATGTGCTCAACATTTGTTTGTAAAAACGTTTTGGATCTGGACTTAAGTGGTATGCAATGTAAAAATGTTTTCGTGAGAGCCCTAGTGATCATAGTCTAGACTCGAAAAAGAATCCTAGTTCGCTATGATCAGTGCTCTGATACCAAGCTGTCACACCCTGGCTTTGCGGAAGCGTGGTTAATTTGGTGTGACTTCTTAATACCATAGCTTAATCATAACAAAGCTATATGAAAATAAAACCATGTAAGATCATCCACTGATTTAAGTTTTAAAACAAAAGTAACATAACATTGTCTTAAGGCGTTGACTCATGCAACGGAAACTACAACCTGATAACATAAAACATTGTTTGGAAGACACAAACATCAATATGAAATAAACGCAGTTTAAGAACTGTGACTCGTCCAGGAAAAAGTCACATCCCTTAAACTTGGATGACCTCATAACCCTTATGCAGCGGGAAAACGTAACATACCGCGCCAGATCTTTAGTTCCCTGAAATACATGTAAGTTGGAAAAATCAACAATAATGTTGAGCGAGTTCATGTGTAAGTGAGTAAGTAAAACCTTTGTAAAATGTCTGTATGTATGAAAATTCCTGGTATGTAGCAATAAGGAAAAAGAGATCAATTAATGTGTAGCTAATACATTAATAAGTGAAATGGCCTAGGAAGCACTCAAACCTGTAACGCGTATTTCATACCGGTCCTTCCGGCGGAACGACATAGTCACCACATGCAGCCACACGCTGGCTCATGTGTGGGGCTCGCAACACCCGATAGATCTATCACTCATGCCTCTCGGTCCTTATACAAGGATTAATGGTCTTACGGTAATAGCCTACCCATTCACATGATCTAGGTAATAACCCTCCTTACGCTATCCATACCATGTAAAAAGTACTTGTAATCATAGTAACATGTATTTCACCCCCGCAGTTTAGAAAACTGAAAACACTAAGAGAAAAGGGGGACATAAACTCACCGAAGTGCGTCTCTAGAAAGTATCTCCCAGTCAACCTGCTGTGCGACGACCTACGCGTACTAACTTCTATTAGACGGACGGCCGTGCCTTAGCTTAAGGGTTAATGTCTTTGGGAAATAGTTAGGCAACTATTTCGTAATTACACTTCGGAATTATTTGGTAAATATATTCCTTCCCAAGGATGGGGGTATCTCGTACTTGTGTATTCGTATTTCTTGTATTGGTATATCTTGCCATGTATCGGCGTTGTATTCCGGTGTGTTATAAAAATACTTCAATATATTCCCCAATATATATATTTCCAAGTAATATTATTTTTCCCCAAAAATAATATATCTCTAGTTTATAAAATAATCACGTAAGCACACAAGCGTTTTATTATGGAATATATATTCTTAATATATATTCAACAAGTTTCATTTACGAAAATCTACCTCCGACACTTGGTTATTTTGTAATAAGAATCATGACGAAATTTATATTTTGGAAAGCAAGTTAAAAATATATTTATAACACTTGTCACCAAAACCATTTCTAAGTGTTATATTTTCTGGAAAAATTTCGACAGAGTTTCCTCTGTAACCGGAGGCGTCCACGCTTACTAGCGTATCATTTTCTTTTGTAAAATCATTCAATCAGTTCTCAATTAACCAACCCGACATTTAGACATGCAAAACACTACTTATATCGTTTCAGTTTTAATATACAAAACTGGGCCGTTTTCGAGTATTTTAATAAAATAGTTATCTTATTCCAAAAATTTCCAATTTTTTATAAAATGTCTTATACGAACCAAAAATTATTATGTAAAAATATCGGGGTCCAAATCATTACCAATATTTTGTAGAAAATCATTTTCCAGGCTGAAACCAGATTTATCGTTTTCTGACCACAGTCCGCGGAATAATTTATTTAAAATTCATCCAGAGTCCGATTTACGAAATTCCAGTGGGAAAGCTACGAATACATCGGTGTTCATCTACAGTATAAATTTTATGATCCGACTCTACACAAAAATAAAGTTATGACTAAAAATATAACACCTATGTTCTGCTGTAATAATTCAGCTTTAGTTGCTGTTAGAAAACGACACTTTAAAAATAGTAAACGAAGTCCAAAAATTATGATTCTGGTGCCATTCGAACCGTATTTCATAGTACATATATCTAGACTTCAGAAAATACAGTTTTCATTTAGTTAAGGACCTGTTACAGCCAGTTACAGTCGGCTGAAAGTGCAGACCAGCTTGCTGATTGAAGGTTAAATGTTACTAAAACGCACCCATACGTTCGCCAACCTTTCTAATATGATTAAAATCAGATCATGAGTCTGTTACAGCAGATTATGGTTTGTTTATTTCAGATTTATCATGATTTATACCACTAGTTTCTTTTTAACCAACTAGTTCATCATACTTTCAAGTCTTTTAGTTTTGATCTTTAGTGTTCTCGATTTTTATCCGTTAAACCTCTTATTAACCACTTTAAATAAGAACAAGAGAGTGTTTAGAAGCACTTACAACTAGCACAAGGCTAGGGAAGAAACTAGTCGAAAAACGAGTGGATAAAAGCAATGTAGTGAGGTCCTTCGCAATCCGAGTGCACCGAGGTTCCTTATACGCGATCCTTAACCCTTGTATGTGCTTGGAATGACTTGAATGAAATCGAAAAGATGATGGATGGGTGTGTGTGTCTTCGGCCGAATGTAAGAGAGAAGGGAGGAGGAGTGTTGAACTTTGTTGTGGTGAAATGAATATGAGAAATGATGTTATGGTTTCTTATATAAACCAATAACACTAATTACCCAATGGATATCATGTCTAGATGATATTAGACATAAGCAATATAATAATCATAAAGTATGAAGGTATGTCCCCTCATGGGACCGAAATCGGTTGGAATGGGAGGGGGTTCGGTTCGATTCCAACTAGGTAGTTAGACATTAGTTAGTTAATTAGGAGGTTAACTTAGTTACTAGCATGTAGTAAGTTGTAACGGGTGTTAGGGTATTCGGGGACCATAACTGGCTCAGAAAAGGAAAAACAATGTTAATGACAATATTTTTATGTTCCAGATAAAGTCCGGTTGTTTGGTTGGATAGTGATCCGTTAAAGTGCTTAACAAAGCTTTAGAGTGTCGTTATTATTATTTTTAGTGACACAATTTATTCCCGACACTTTGGAAAGTGTCTAGTAATATTTTTCTCATGTTTTGGCACTTTATTAGTTAGCTAAATGCTGAATTTTTATTTAAAGTGCTGAATTTTGTACTTAAAGTACGTTTTAGGCACATCCGGTCACTGTAATAATTACCTAGTGACGCAGTTCTACAACCCTCTTATCCCTACACTCTCTACTAGTGTAGTAAACTATCTCTGGCTCATACAGGCCTTAGAGGCAGTGTCTGCCTGATGCTGACTATATCAGCATGTGTAATGGGTTATCCGTTCATTGTGCTACTGTGCTTTTGTGCATCAAGGTTGTCACTAAAATTCTGTATGTAAATGATAGAGTGACAGCAAATAAAGTATGAGGCCTGGTTATATATTTTTCAGAAATCATGTAGAAGTTTATTTACAACTGTAAGCAAGCACAGTAATTGAGCAGTAATTAAATATAAATTAATCGTACGGATACCTAAAATTTTTAGGGTTGTCACATGCTTAACACTTGTCGCTTGTCGTTCATTGCTGATAGCTTATCGCTTATCGCCTTTCGCTTACCGCCCCTTGCTCTTCGCACTCGATGCTCGCACTACTTCGACGCACACTCTAATCACTAACTGAGTTGCAAACAACTTCATCGCTTAGTTTACTCAATCTCACTCCCGAACTTGGTCTAACCACTAATCGCTTGGACCGAGAACGCAAAATCTATCTGTACCATATCGACACACACGACACTGCTTCACGAGACAGAGGCAATATGGCTAAAACATGGTGGATACGCCGTTGGTACTTCCTATATATAAGTGCTTCACCATGCTAACCAATTTCTCGTGAAGAAAGTGCCATGCGGAGTTGAACGTTATTAGACCTATTATACTATCGAGACTATTTTCAGCACGCTAAACTCACTCGCAAGGCGTAACATCTCATCGCATCTCAAATGCGTTATCGCTAGACTTTTTGAAAGTCTACACGCACGCAAATCGCACCTTCGTTGGAATCTAATTCGCATTCGCTATCGCTTTACGCTTAAACGCTTAAACGGTTATCGCACGTGTCAATCTCAAACGCTTCGATACTCGCATCGTTTTCCCTCTCGACGGCTATCGCTTTTTGCCTATCGCTTATCGCTGTTCGCTTATCGCTCACCGTGTATCGCTGTTCGCTTATCGTTGTTCGCTTATCGTTGTTCGCGTATCGCCGATCGCTTATCGCCGTTCGCGTATCGCTGTACGCTTATCACGTATCGCTTAACGCGTTTCGCTTATCGCTCATCGCTGATCGATTATCGCTTAACGCTCGTCGCTCAAAACTCACTACTTAACACTTGTCGCTTGTCGTTCATTGCTGATAGCTTATCGCTTATCGCCTTTTGCTTACCGCCCCTCGCTCTTCGCACTCGATGCTCGCACTACTTCGACGCACACTCGCTTAGTTTACTCAATCTCACTCCCGAACTTGGTCTAACCACTAATCGCTTGGACCGAGAACGCAAAATCTATCCGTACCATATCGACACACACGACACTGCTTCACGGGACAGAGGCAATATGGCTAAAACATGGTGGATACGCCGCTGGTACTTCCTATATATAAGTGTTTTAGCCATATTAACAAACTTTCGTGGAAAGATGCCATGTGGGGCTCGACGCTAATTAAAGCTTTTGTGCTGTTAAAACTTTTTGTGAAAACCTTATTACAAACGTTTAAGAATAAATGGAAATTTTCTGGAAATTTTTACTTAAAACCCTTTTTAGACAAACAAACTTTCTTGTAACGTTGGTTTAACAATCGACGCAGGATAACACAACGTCATAAGAAACTTTTCGTAAATCAAGTTTTCCATAAGATTTTTTTTCAATAACTCAACAAAAAAAAACTTTTCTTACAACGCTGGTGTGAACATCGACTCCGTTTAATGCCACCCCGTGAGAAAATTTTCATAAACAAGTTTTCCTTAAAAACTTTTGTAACAATTGACAAACTTTTCGAGAACTTAAAACGCTTTTGTATCGCTAACTCGTGAGACACCATACTTTAATCAAATGAATCGCCTTACTCGACGCTTTCTCTGTGTTACCGAGACACTATCACTCGTCAATTCTCGATCGATTGCACCCTCGCTCCTCGCTCACCTTAACGCTTATTCGCCGCCTACTCGTGTCAATACTCGCTACTCTCTCTCATATCGATTCTCGCAGCCCTCCTTGTGGATTAATTTCGGGACGAAATTTCCTAAAACAAGGGAGACTGTAACAACCCACACTTTTGTGCTTGTTACTCTCGTTACACTCGTTACACCTGGCACCGGGGATTCGGATCATAATGTAACTATATCGCTTACAACGCTACTTCGCATATTGTCGCACCCCGATATTTCCACGTATTATCGGTGGGCCCGGTGGGGAGTATTCGTGACGTAGGGTATATCATCATAGTCAAATAATCACAGTTCAATGCACAGCGGAAGTCAAAAGTGAATATATTACAAACTGATTCAAAAGTAACTTCATTGTTACAAACAGATTGTAAGGTGGATCCACAGGCGGATTTTAAAACAGAAAGATAAACACTGTTCAAGAGACTTTAGGCATCTAGAACTTGCAAGATTCCTTATTAACGCCCTGAGCTCCCAGCCAATTACGTACAGTACCTGTCACTTAACCTTTTTGGAAAATACGTCAGTTTACACTGGTAAATACAATTAACTGACTCATTTTGAAAAGGTTTAAGAAAATTGATTTGAATGCACAAGGCACAAAATATCTTTTATAACTTGAGACATTTATATTAAAAATTGTAGGATCGAGAAACGATCTAAACGAGTCTATCAAAAGAGTTCTAATCCATATCAAAGGCGGAAACAATGATACAGACTTAGAAACAGCTTGATTCACTTTAATCTGTCTTGTATATTGATAAAACAGCGATTTACAATCAGTAGACACTTCGGCAGCAGTTCGGTACCGGAATCAGAATCGTTACAAATGACTTGGCACAACACCTATATATAGGCTTGGTATTTCGTACGAAATGACCAAGGTTCATTTCGTGCGAAATGGACATAGTCCATTTCGTGCGAAATGACTCTTTGTCATTTCGTGCAGAATGACTTTCCTACACATTTCTCGATTTTCATGCCCTGATCTATCTAATCGTTTACAAGACTCGATACAAGACGAAGTCAACAGACATATGCACCAACAGACTCCCCCTTGGATGTTGACGAAGTCTTCGGTGTCGAGTCTTCGCAGTCTCCAGTCTTTATCAGTCTTCGTGCTCTCTCGAAGTATCTGACATTGAAAGCTTCCTTCAATCTCTTCTCTTTTTCTATCATCAACTAACCTCTCTCTTGGATGTTGATTTAACAATCTCCCATATTTTCCCAGGGTCAAACTCCTGGCTCTATCCTCTTTACCTTCTCTTGATTCCTTAAGTCCTTCAGACTCCCCCTTAAGTTGTGCTGGGATCATAGTCTGGCTTTCACAAATTCAGAATCATAATCTGGCTCTCTATAACACTCAGAATCATGAACCTGGCTAATCCTGCACATCCTCTACCTCAAAATAAGTTTCACAGATTTAACAATTTGATAAATATATTCTTTGATAACCACTTAAAGAAACAAACTCAAAATGATTTAACATTTAAAATCTCTGATGACCACATGTAAACAAAACATTTTTCTAAAAACACTCTCCCAAACTTGTTCATCATGTTTAGCACTTGGAATTTTGAAAATCAGCTTTTCATCATCAGTTGTCGAAAATCTTTTTGTATTTTCAAAAATTTAAGCTAAAACACTCAAAAATCTTTTTGGAATTTTCTGTAAAGAATGAAGTAAAGAAATATTTACAAACAATATTTTTGTGAGTTTGTGTAAGAGGATCATATCAGTTTATGAGACAAATCACTAACACTGTTAAGCTTTAAACATTTAAAGTTTTAAACGATTCACGTAGATTGTAAGTATATTGATCCACTTAAATTTTCACACAAAGTTCAACTGTTTCGAGATACGAGATTAGTGTTTTAAAAACTTAAACTTATTCGCATGTCCCACCTCATAATATACTCCCGTATCCAGATCCCAATATTCAGTCTTACAGGTGAGTATACCTAGATGTTATCTGTAAAGGGTTAAATACGAGGGCCATGAGAGCTCAGGCTATTGCTTCCGCAAAATCAGAGCGATGATGGCTTCGACTTTAGGTTTTTTCCTTTTAGAGAATCTTTTCTTCAACAGCACATGATTAGCATTTTGCAATGTTTCATCATTTTTTATGCTGAGGGTGGTGCTTATATTTCAAGCAAGCGAAAAGTATTATACAGGGACTAGGTCATTGCTTCCGCAAAATCAGAAGTCCCGGGATAATACCCCAGATATCACTAAGCATAAAGACCTAGTATCTCAGAAAGAGGGGCCTTTTAAACAAGATTTCAGGGGTTACCTATATATCCGAGAGATGTTCCCCACGAAATAAGTAAATTTGAAATTTAGATTTATATCTCGAAAACAATCTACTGAATGTATAAAAACCTACTGGCACATCATCAATGAGATCGTTTATCACATTTGACTTTCCAATTCTTTAGCGTGTTGTGATAATCCACCGATGTACTATCATTTCCTCTTTTTACAACAAGACTCATTTTTATATTTATCATGTTTTTGGGTTTTTCAAATTTTCTAATGTTTTTGGATTTTCTGAAAAATCTTACTCCCCTAAAATACAAAACCATTTGACGAAAATTTGAAAACAAACTGTACAAGTAAAGTGACAATTGTTTTTCAAGCTTCAACTCACCATTCACTTGGCATAAACAATCAGAACTCCCCCTGACATCAAACTATTTTCCCATTATGATTTCAAAACACTTAAGTTTGTTTTAATCAAAATGGTTTTTCCGGAAAATAAGTTTTGTTGGATTCACAAATCACTTGTAGGTTAGGGGTTTCATCACCTTGTTTTTCAATGACTTAAAAATTTAACAATTTTAGGCTCTATCAACAATACCACTTATAAGAAAGTTAACTCAAGTACAACTTAATGTCCTTGATTAACCACTTGTAGGTCGAAATATCACAAACGTGAATTTCTCAAGAAAGATGCTGATTCCAGCTCCACAATTACCAACCTGGGAGCTCCGGCAAGTCAGGATTTTAAGTAGAAAATGCTGTCACCCAAGCCTGACCAGCCTTGGGTGATTTTGATTCATCTCTATCCAACCATCTTTTTGATTTGTAAAAATCTTTCACACCCTTTACCTTCCTGTCAACCATTTTCTCAAAAATACGTTTTACTTTTCCATTAAAAGCTTTTTCAGCATCAAATTCTTCTTTACCACTGAAGAATTGATCTGAAATTTCAACCTTACCAACTTTCAACTTTAAGTTTTCTTTTGACAATGGCGGAAAGTTTTCATCGTTCAATTCTGGAACAGAATTCTTTTCACTGTTCTCAACAAATGACTCCTCTGAATTGACGAGTCAGATTCATTATCAGAATTACTATCTGATTTAACAACCCATTTCTGTTTGTTTAAATCGACTTTTCTTTTGTAAAACCGTTTCGAACTCTCACCAGTTTCGAAAGTCGATTTTTCATCAACATATTTCCTTCTCAAATTAGAGTTAGAAACAATTTCCTGTTTTGTATTGTTCAACTTGAGACAATTCCAAGCAATGTGTCCAACTTCTTGACACTTGAAACAGGTTCTTCATTCAACTCTCTTCCTTGATTCATTCACCAGATTCTTTTTCCTCTCAGCAAGAAACTCTTTATTTGACTGTCTCCAGAAAGACTTCTTTTCTTCTTCTACTGAACTTGTTCCTGAAACAAATTTAGTTTTTGGTTTATAATTTTTCTCATTTTTATAATTTTCTGGGGGGATAAAACCTAATCCATTCTTTTTGAAATTACCATTATGGTTTGGTTTCTTTTGGAAACTATAACCAGAACTGTAACCCTTTTTCTTGTTCAATCTCTGTTGAACTCTTGAAGTGTACTTTTTAGGTTTTTCATTAAGATTTACATCTTTTATTTCAGAAATATTAATTTCTGTTAATTTGAAAACTGTTTGATCTGTTCAGTTTTAACGCTTCTTATTGGAAATTCCTCATCAGAAAATAATTTGTCAGAATCATTCAAAGTATATGCCACTTTAAACATTTCATCATTCAAATTATTTTTTGATAACAAGAATTCTTTATTATAAACCCGTTTGACCGGTGAACTTGGACTTTTGTCTGATGAACTCAAACTTTCAGATTTAGACTCTGACTTTGACTCTTCATCCATATCCAACACCTGATCAACCACTTAATAACTCAGACTCATGATTAGTGTCAGACGCTGTGAATGTGACATCAATGTTATCTGGTAACTCATCAATGGTTTCAGCCTTTAATTTGATGTTGATTGCCTTTTTTAATTGCTCCTCATTTGGTTTTCTGGGAGAATAGCTTTCATAGATTGGAGGTGGACACTTGTTATACTTGACATTTGGTTTCTTACCAACGTTCGTATCTTCTGTCTTTTTATCTTGAAACGCCTCAAGACCTGCAACAGTAGGATAAACTCTGTCAATCAAATAATCACAAGTTGTATAACTCAGCAATAATCATTTGATTCTTTCACTTTCAATCTTTTCGAGTTCCAAATCCTGCTTCAGCTTTGCACAATCTTCAATATACTCATTGATAACCTTCTGCTTCGTCATTAATGTTGAACTCATCATTGTCATAGCAGCATCAACTTCTAAATTTGTCTTGTTCAAACCATCAACTGTTCGGTTTAACACATCATACACTTTTACGTATTTCACATCAAACAACAATTTTTCTTTCAACTCCTCTAGTTCACAAATCTTCTTGTCTTTCTCTTCACAATGTTTGCAAGACTCCAAGCATTTTAGACAAGGTATCGTGACTTCAACAATCTTCTCAACTTCAACGATTTTTTCAACCTCGATAATCTTCTCAACCTCGACGATCTTCTCAACTATTTTCTCTACTTCAACAATCTTCTCAACTATCTTCTCAATTACCTTTTCAGACTTCAATTGTTCTTCATCGAATTCTATTTCTGCTTCCCACCCTTCAACTTCGACCTTTTCCGTCGAATTTTCTTCAACTTCTGCTTTCTCAGCTTCCAGTTTTGCCTTTTCTTCAGCAATCCTTCTTGCTTCCAATTCTTTTTCAATCACTTTTCTTGCTTCCATTTCTTCCAATTCTTTCTTCAGACGAGCAGCCCTTTTTTCTTTCAACATCTCAATTTTATCTGCAAAAAACAAATTAAAACTACAAGTTTCCAGACCTTTTCTAGCTTTATTGATATATTCTTCTTCATCATCGGTGTCTGCATCTCTTCCTAATTCCTCAAAAATCGGTGTTCTCTTTGGCTTAGATTTGACTGACTCTTCTTCCAAGATTTGAGCAATAAAAGCTGATTTCTTTAAAAATTCTTTATTTGGAACGTAGTTGTCCCAGCTAAAACCCTCTGCTAGTTTTTCATCATCTTGATTGACAAGATAAGCTTTTTTCTTTCCATCTTCAATAGCACGGGATGATGATGGTTGTTGAGCAATCTGATGAAAGATTGATTTTTGATAATAATCACTGTTTCCAAACGAATCTTTTCTTTCGGATGCTTCTTTGTTTTGCACTCTCGTTTAAAATGACCTTTTTCTCGGCAACGAAAACACGTATCCTTTGATTTGTCAAACCCTAATGTAGATGCACCAATTTCACAAAAATCATCTCTCCCGGTGATTTGTTGGAATTTTTCTGCTCTTCTTACAGCACTGGCTAAACACCACTTGATATCCATCAATTCAAGTTCTACAGCATCAATCTGATCATAATCCTCTTTGGTGAGCATTGGATTTCCAATTTGTCCAATAACTAAGCTTTCATATGACTCTAACATAGCAACAAGTGATGCCATGTGTTTCTTAGCCACTTCGGGAGAAAGATTTTGACCATTTGAATATTCAATGTATCATTACATTGCATATTAGTTGAACCCTGTCGTTGAGGACTAGGTGTTGTGAAATTCGGATCAAAACTTGAATACGATGATGAATATCCTCCACTCTGAGTTACTGTGCTACCATTTGTGCCGGACGAACTATCAGCACTGAAAGCAATCTTAATCTTTGGACTCGGAGTAGTCTCAAATTTGCTTCCTCTGTAGTATAAACTGACATCTTGTTGAGCATTTGGATTATTCAAGATTGCAGTTTTCTGAATATCCAATTCATGTTCTTCAATCTTCTGAATGAACTTTTCCAAGTTCATACTTTCAGATTTTCTCATATGTTTTAAGATCAGCAAATATGTTCCCCATTTATTCTGTGGTAGCGCATCTGCTAGCTTATCAACCCATTCATCGTCGTCTTTCTTTATATCCATTCTTCCCATTTCTAAAACAAGATAACAATATCTATCAATAGTCGTTTTTGTTGATTCACCTTCAAAAGCTACAAACATATCAAATGATTTCTTTTGTAAAGCTTGTTTGTTCTTTATCATATCAGCGCTTCCCTTAAACTTATTTATCAATGCCAACCAAATTGACCTAGCGGTATTTCCATGTTGAAGCAACACAAAAATATCTTCTTTTACAGATTGCTGAAGAAGACTGATCATCATTTTTTCACTAGTGTATTTCAATTTCTCACCCTCTGAATAATCACTGAAAGCTTTTTCAATCCCACGTTCATTCTTCGGTTTAACATAATCTACATCTAACGAACCCCATGCGTCAAACCTATAGGCTTGCACCCAGTTTTCAAACCGATTTTGCCATCATTTAAAATCTTCAATGTACATAAGCTTTGGCGGTTTTTGGTAAGTCCCTGTCTCATTCTCACTATAAACAGTTTCGGCAGCTGTAACTGGAGCAACTGGTGTAGCAAACGCATTGTAAAATTCTTCTTCCATGTTTTAGTAATCAACTTTCACAAATTCTCAAAATCACAGTTTTCAAGCGAAATGCAGGTTCACACGAAATCAAATCTCAAACGAAATGACTTTTGATGCGGAATAACCCTTTGGTGCGAAATGGAACTTTTGGTACGAAATGACCTTCAAGCGAAATGATCTTTGACGCGAAATGAACCTTTTCGTGCGAAATGAGTAATTTTCAAACAAAATAGTGTGATTTCGTGTGAAATGAATTTCTTCTCAAGCGAAATGAAGTATTTCATGCGAAATGAATGACTTGATCCAAACGAAATAGGCTATTTCGCGCGAAATGCGGCTGATGTCATCTTATTCGATCAGTTTTTGATAAAATTGATCAAGTTTTTGGTCGATTTTAGGTCCAATTCTTTCAAGAATTCATTAAAACAGTGTTTTGCTTATAATGTGAGAAATTCACGTCAATTTGACCGTTAAATCTTGTTAATTTTGAAAAAGAAGGTGTAGAAGTTAGAAATTTTGAAGAAATCAAGATGATTTTGCAAGAACTCTTCCTCCTGAGCTCTGATACCACTTGTAGGATCGAGAAACGATCTAAACGAGTCTATCAGAAGAGTTTTAATTCATTTCAAAGGCGGAAACAATGATACAGACTTAGAAACAGCTTGATTCACTTTAATCTGTCTTGTATATTGATAAAACAACGATTTACAATCAGTAGACACTTCGGCAGCAGTTCGGTACCGGAATCAGAATCGTTACAAATGACTTGGCACAACACCTATATATAGGCTTGGTATTTCGTACGAAATGACCAAGGTTCATTTCGTGCGAAATGACACTTTGTCATTTCGTGCGGAATGACTTTCCTACACATTTCTCGATTTTCGTGCCCTGATCTATCTAATCGTTTACAAGACTCGATACAAGACGAAGTCGACAGACATATGCACCAAAAAAAATAATCTTGTATACAGATTTACAGGTTCGTTATACATTTAGGGCTTGATGTTAGAAACCGAGTCAAGATTAACAAACACACCACAAGTATAGGCCCACAAGAGAGTGAGATACTGTTTCCCTTATGCACCTGTCAGGTGTATGCCTACACCCCGTGCATAAGACGTGGCCATTTTTATTTTATAATGATGCCAAGGATATCCGGGACATGGTCATTAACCCCTAAAGGCCTTTATTTCAAACAAGACAGATTAAAACGGGTTACCTCAATAATTTAATCTCAATCCAATTAAAAATTCAATACCCGACCAAGCGGTATTATTATAATACCGTATCCCAAGCACGTATAGGGAAAATAAGGTAAGAGTATTTACTTGAGCTTAAAATGTAATTTATACTCAGCCGTATATCCTAGTCAGCAAGCACAAGTACCTCTACTGGGGCTCTTAATCTGGAACGAAGGTTTTTATTAACCTATTAGATTCCTAACGGGTCTTATTTAAGTCGTAACTTATACCGGTTAGTTTTAAGGAAAGGTTTACGGTTCAAAACGCATGATTAAGCGAAGACCGGAATAGAATGTGATTTAGACCCGACAAGTTTGGAGACTTGTATAATATGGGTAAACTAAACACATTCTGGATTTGAGGCAAAAATGATAAGGTTTGACCCATTTCGGTCAATTTATGCAAACTAGTTACATAAACCGATCCGAACGCGAAATATGCGCAACGGGTAACCATAAGAGTCATATACAGGTTTCCTAAGTTAATATGCCTTAAATATATAGTGATATCAGTAAGATACCTTCCGTTATGCCCAATTCAGATTTAAACTCAAATTATGCCCCGTAGGGGTATTTTGGTCATTTTAGAGGCTATAAAAGAGATTAAATATAAATCTGAGGTTCAGGTCTGATTTGATCGGTAAAAATACTTAATTTAATAAGTTATATCAGTAGGGTCTTACATATATGTGAAATTTATTGTTTATAACCAAACTATGCACCTAAGGGGCATTTTGGTAATTTCACATAAGGTTTAAAGGTCAAATCTGGAAATCCGAGTTTAAAACTTTTGCTTACTATTAAAGTATAAAAATTTACTAAAAATATCAGTAGGTATCAAGTCTTATATGATAAAATAGTTTTAATATATACTATGCGTTTAAAATGCGTAAAAAGACGGTTTTAAGCGATTTCCGGGTTTTATAAGAAAAGCTGATATTTTTATCATTCCAGAAGGCTTAAAATATTTTATTTATTATATAGGATCAGTAGAAAAAGGTTTGGTATCAAAATGATTTGTAAAACTCATTTTATAGGCCAAAAGGGCAAAACCGACAATTACCGAATCAAAGGTATAACTCTATGTTATGCTCAACCTAAAAATAAATAAAAATCTTCAAAAATCCCAAAATATTATTTTACATCAGTGGGTAAAAACTTTGGTATCAAAAATTGAGTTTAGATAGGCTATATGCTAATTATGCCGTTTAATTAATAAAAAGTTTTCTAATTACGCTATTGAGCATAACTCCTATTCTAGACCTCAAACTGATGTCAAACTTTAGGGACATGTTTATATTTCAGTAATAAAGGTTTCTATTCTTTCACATTTTCAAAAATATCATTTTAAGGTCAAAAGGGCATAACGGTCAACATTTAGGCGTATAACGGAAACATGCATATGAATCGGATAACTAACGAACCAAGTTGTATAATCACAGAGGGTTATACTAACATGTAACCCGGTCCTAATAAAGCTCTAAGGCATTTCTAAACTATGCTCTAATGGTTCAGAACTGAAAGTCAAAGCAAAAGTCTACTTTTGCGACTTTCGGTTCCGAACCAAGCTTAAACTGAAAATTGTCAGGTTGAACATGTTTAGACATGTTCTTACATTAATTACCAAGTTATATGAGGGATAAAACAGGTTGTATGGCTTCTATATTGCTAATTATGGGTTTATTTGAAAATTAGCTTTCTGTGGACTTTTTAAGATCAAGTTTGACCCGACAATTGACCTAGTTAGAGTGGGAATCAGAGGGTACACACATAATTACCAACTCAAAGCTACTCTTAATTCGACAATTGACTGGATCATTAGTGATTAATCACTAAGTCGAACCTTAATTATAACGGTTTGACTTTTTGGTCTATAAGCTAATTAAAAGGACAAATCAGGGATTAAAGCTCTTACTTAAGGTCCTTGCTATCTTCTCTACACTTCTGAATCTTCTCCTAAGGCCAGCTACCTCCAGAAATGAGTGCTTGAGTTGTTGCAAGTGAATGAGCACTTGAACAATTCAACTCATGGCCTTTATATAGGATTTCTAGAGCTCTAAGATCATTCCAAATGTACCTAGGAGGTGATTCAGATGATCCCAAGTGTCCCTAGGCCAACATAAACCATCAAACAAGCCCCTAGAATCAAAAGCCAGGCTTTAAAGTCGGTGAAACTGGCTGGAACAGGCAGCTGTGCTTATTTTCTACACCTGCAGGTCTCACGTGGCCCGCGTAAGACATATAGGAGTCTTACGCGGCCGATATGGCTCCCAGACTCCAGTCACAAGTTTCAAATAATTGCAACTTTGGTCCCTGGTCCTTCAAATCTTTATTTTAACTTGTTATTTTGCACTTTTAACCCCTAAAGTTTACTTTAAAGGACCCCAAGTCATAAACCAACTTTGTTAAGTCCCCGATTATTCATATGATCACCGAAAAGTCTTAAATTTCAACGTTGACGCTTTTAATCCCTCATGTACGAATGTTATCATAACTTTCTCATACTTTATCGAAACCTTGTCAAATTTTTATCACTTATTCTAGTGAGCATAATTAATCGTTACAAAGCTTCGGGTTCGTTAAAAGGTCACTCAGAGGTATAAATCAAACATGTTGACACATTTAACCCCTGTAGTTTGTAATCTCTCACTTTCTTCCACAATTGGCTTCGTATGATTCATACTTCATTCATTTAAGGGTATAAACATCGTGTAGGGTTATTGAAAGGTATATTTATCCATTGTTGACACTCTGAATCCTTTTACACACGTAGATTCTTCGTTTGTCAACTTTAGTCCCTCATAAGTATTCTTTTACACGTTTAAAGCTCATGACACGTGTCGATATTATATTGGACATGAATTTTCGAGGTGTTACATCCTCACCCCCTTAAATGAAATCTCGACCTCGAGATTTACTGAAATAAATGAGGGTACTTTTCTTTCATTGTGGACTCTACCTCCCACGTGTACTCGGGACCTCTACGGGCATCCCATTTAACCTATACAATTGGTACATGCTTCCTTCGAAGCTTCTTAACCTGTCGATCCTTGATCGACAAAGGTTTTTCAACAAATTTCAAGCTCTCATCTATGTGCACATCCGTATGTTGTATGACTAGCGATTCATCGGCTAGACATTTCTTCAGATTGCAGATGTGGAATACATTATGAATACCACTGAGCTCTTCAGGCAAGTTTAACTTATAAGCCACTGTTCTGACGCATTTGATGATCTCGAATGGTCCTATCTACCTTGGGCTTAACTTACCTTTCTTACCAAATCTCATCACCCCTTTCCAGGGTGATACTTTAAGCAAAACCTTATCACCTACCTCGAACTTTAGAGGTTTACGCCTTTTATCTGCGTAGCTTTTCTGGCTATCTCTGGCAGCTTTGAGACGATCTCTTATCTGCACAATCTTGTCTGTCGTCTCCAGGACTATATCAGGTCCTGTTAGTTGGACATCTCCAACTTCTGCCCAACAAACGGGCGTTCTGCACTTCCTTCCACACAAGGCTTCAAATGGTGCAGCTTGAATACTGGAATGATAACTATTATTATATGAAAATTCGATTAATGGAAGATGATTATCCCAACTTCCACCTAGATCAATAACACAAGATCTTAACATATCTTCCAGTGTTTGAATTGTTCGCTCACTTTGACCATCCGTTTGCGGATGGTATGCAGTACTGAAGTTTAGTCGGGTGCCTAAGGATTGCTAAAAGCTTTTCCAAAAATGCGAGGTATACCTTGTATCCCTATCTGAGATAATAGACACTGGCACCCCGTGGAGAGATACAATCTCATCCACGTATAGCTGAGCTAACTTATCTGAGCTGTGTGTTTCCTTAATAGGTAGGAAGTGGGCTGACTTAGTTAATCTATCCATTATCACCCAAATAGTATCATTTCCTTTCTTCGTCTTTGGTAATTTGGTGATAAAATCCATGGTCACTATCTCCCACTTCCAGGTGGGAAGTTCAGGCTGTTGTAGCAAACCTGACGACTTTTGGTGTTCAGCTTTGACTTACGCGCACGTCAAACATTTGGCCACATAAGTGGCTATAGACTTCTTCAAGCCTATCCACCAATAATTTGCCTTCAAATCCTGGTACATCTTATTAGTTCCAGGATAAACAGAGTACTTAGAACTGTGGGCTTCCTAGAGGATAACATCCCGAAGTCCTCCATAAATTGGAACCCATATGCGTCCATTTAACCTCAGGATTCCGTCCTTGCCATAGGATAACTGCTCAGCTGTTACTCCTAGCTTTTCATCAGGATAGTTAGCTTCTAGTACAGCTTCTCTTTGAGCGGCTAACAACCTTTCATTCAAACTATTCTTTAATTCAATGCTCTTGGCATTGATTCTTATGGGCTTCACCCTTTCCTTTCTACTTAAAGCATCGGCGACTACATTCGCCTTGCCTAGATGGTATCGTATCTCATAGTCATAATCATTTAAAGTTTCCATCCATCGTCGCTACCTCATGTTTAAGTCCTTCTGATTGAACAGATGTTGAAGGCTCTTGTGATCAGAATAGATCACGCACTTAGTACCATACAAATAATGCCTCCACAGTTTTAGTGCAAATACAACGACACCCAACTCCAAGTCATGGGTGGTGTAATTCTTTTCATGCACTTTTAACTATCGAGAAGCATAGGCAATAACTTTGCCTTTCTGCATAAGCACACATCCCATACTGGTGTGTGATGCATCACAGTATACCACAAATTCTTCGATTCCATCAGGAAACGTCAATACAGGAGCATTGCTCAACTTCTGCTTAAGAATATCAAAAGATTCTTGCTGCTTAGGATCCCAGTCAAACTTGCTATTCTTGCGAGTTAATAAAGTTAGGGGCGCTGCAATTCTGGAGAAGTTTTCAATAAATCGTCTATCATTATTTGATAACGCGTCTCGACCTATCGGCGAAACACATCCTTAAATCACTAGTGTGGGTCATATTGCGAGCTCCACTAAGCTCCTTAAATAGGTTTTAGTTTATAAGCTATTGACCTTTGATGTATTCGATTACCTCAAATGATCCTATATATCCAGAGCTTAACTAGCCCGATGTATAAGAATTTCAGCACACCCTTCTTAGGGCGATACTTTCAATTGAACCTTATTCCTTATTAAGGACTTAAGAGGGTTGCGACTTTCACCAATCCGAAATTTCTCCGCCGATTACTGGCAACTTTCAGATGATTATGGATTTGTATGATCTTATTCTAGGGATGGCAATCAAACCCGAACCCGTTGGGTAAACCCGAAACCCGAGACATTTGGGACGGGTTTGGGGTCGGTTAATCGGGTTTGGGACGGGTTTGGGAATAGTTTTTATTTTTTTCACGGGTTTGGGATTTAGTGATATACCCATTTACCTGACCCAATTACCCGATAAAAGGGTACCCGTTTACCCGATTGTATACCCGATATAATTTCTTTTATAATATTAAATATGTATATATATGATACATCTATTTTTTACACATATAGGTATTTTATTCCGTATACATTGTAGTTATTTGATATATATTTTTATAATGACAATATAAAATGTAACCGGTTAGTAGTTACCCGATAGATACCTAATGGGTTTTGAGATGAGTATACCCAACGGATAATCTTTTTAAATTAACGGGTTTACCCGAAACCCACGGGTATACCCGATACCCGATGGGTATTTACCCGCTAGAAACCCGACGGGTTTTGGGACGGGTTTGGGACAAGCTTATCTAACCGGGTTTGGGTTTGGGATTACCTAAACCCGTCCCAAACCCGACCCATTGCCATCCCTATCTTATTCGTTGTTTCCAAGGCAACTTTCAGATCCTGGTAATTGGACTTACCAATCTTCTGTCTAACAATAGATGTTTAACTTTCCATTTATACAAGGTCTCCAAAGGAGCAACCTTGATACTTACATACTAACTATTAGTTACATGAGAACTTATTTAAGGTGGAGTAATCCTTCCAACTTCAGTTTAAAACCAATATTAAGAAATAGCTAATCCTTACAGCTAGTCGAACAACTCGACGATCCTGGGCAGCTGATGGTGATTCTTAATTGTTGCCTAAATAGGGTTGCGGTAATCAATGCATAAGCAAAATGAACTGTCTTTCTTAATTAATAATACTGGAACTTTCAGAATATTGAGTTAGGCTTTATGAACCTCTATCTTAAAATTCACTTAATCAGGGTTTCGACTATTCCATAATTGGTGGTATTAATTAACACAGAGGTTTCACAAAACTGCAGCCCTAAGTGGGATGTAAATCTTAACTCTACTTGCCATTAAGGAGGTAAACAGTGTAGTCTTTGGGGAAGACAAGGAGGTTACAGAGATTTTCCAAATCTCAGGCTCCGGTTCATCTATCATCGCCTGTGTCAGATAAGTGACACATTTACATTATGAATCCACGGATTCCTTAATCAGAGACATTTACTCGGATAATTCCATTCTGGATATCTTCTTTGAATACCATTAGCTGACTTTAGTACTATATGACCATTGGTATATCTTAGTGGTTCCATGCATTAAACCTCCATACAATTCAGGCATGGAAGCAATCTATGGGACACACTAGGTTACGCCAATCCCCATGTGGCGCTTTTATCAAACATAGTTGGTACTCGCGGTTGATAAAAATCAATGAGACATAATTAAAATAACATATATTATTGTACTCTATTCGAAGAAAGAGTACTCTTAGATTTTTCAGAAGGATTATTGTCGAGAATAGAAGAGATGGTCTCTATGGTTTCATTGGTAGGTTCTACCTTATACTTAATGTCTGGGGTTCTAGAGAATATCCACAAAAGTTTGCTAAGCTTATGGTCTATAAAAGACTTATTATTGCCTGATGATATTATTAATATGTACTGCCTCTGGTATTCATCAGGTAGTTCAGGCATTTCCCTTCTTAACCTCTTCTGGCTTCTTGGTTTTATTAGGGCAGTTAGTGTAGGATCGAGTCGTGACCCAAACGAGTCAATCGGAAGAGCTCGTATCCGTTTCAGTGGCGGAAACAAAGAAACGGACTAGAAAAACAGCGTGTTTCACTTAAATTTGCCTTGTATATTAATTTCACAGCGATTACAAATAAACGGCACTTCGGCAGCAGTTCGGTACCGGAAACTAGGAATGATACAACTGAATCCGCTTGAAGAGGATTTATAGTGATCTTGATTTCGCTTGAAGTGACAAGAACCATTTCAAGCGGAATCACTTGATTGTGATTTCGCTTGAAACTGTTATTTGTCATTTCAAGCGGAATTAAACATTCAAGCGGAATCACTTTGTTTAAACCCTAAAATCACCTATTTTCTCGTACAACGTGCCCTGATTTAACAATCCTAACACTAGACTCGATACAAGACAAAGTCGACATATGATGGCACCAACAGACTCCCCCTCAGATGTTGACGAGTCTTCAGTGTCGAGTCTTCTCATCTTCAGTCTTTATCAGTCTTCGGGCTTCCAGAATCAAGATCTGGCTCTTGTCTCACTCTTTCTTCTCCTGAAAATCAGCATCAACAAATAACTCCCCTTGGATGATGCTTTAACACTCTCACATCTTCAGAATCAAAATCCTAGCTCTTGCATCTTCAAATTCTTTCTCTAACAGACTCCTCCTCAAAACAAGCTGGAATCGCAGTCTGACTTTTACAGGATCAGGATCAGAACTTGGCTCTTCTACAATTACAAAGTCCTCAGGTATCAGAACCTGGCTCTCATCTAGCTCAGGTTATCCTGCACATCCTCTACCCAAAATATAAGTTTCATCAAAAATAAGATACAACATATATGTAAACTCAGCTAATCACTTATAGACACAATCTGGACAAACAGATTTATCATGAAAAGCAATAATGAACCACTTGAATGTATATCATTTTCATTTCAAATATCTTTAAACAAACTTTCCCAAACCTGTTCGTCATGTTCAGCACTTGGAATTTTGAAATTCAGCTTTACAACATCAGTTGCCTAAAATATTTTTGGATTTTTCAAAGTTTATGCTAAAACACACTAAAAATCTTTTTGGATTTTTTAACACAACAGAAATTGAAATGCAGTAAAGAAATATTTACATACAATATTTTTGTGAGTTTCTGTAAGAGGATCATATCAGTTTTTGAGACAAATCACCAACACCGTTAAGCTTCATTTCATTTTAAGTTCTAAACGATTCACCTAGATTGTCAGTATACTGATCCACTTAAATTTTCACACAAAGTTCAAATGTTTCGAGATACGAAATTAATACTTAAACTTATTCGCGTGTCCCACTATCTTGAATATACTCCCGTATCCAGATCCCAATATTCAGTCTTACAGGTGAGTATACCTAGATGATATCTGTAAAGGGGTAAAATTGCGAGGGCCGTGAGAGCTCAGGTCGATACTTCCGTATACGCAGAGAGATGACGGCTTCGACTTTTGGTGTGTCCCCTTTAGAGGATCTTTTCTTCAACAGCACATGATTAGCATTTTGCAATGTTTTATCATTTTTTATGCTGAGGGTGGTGCTATGTTTCAAGCATTTGCAGAAAGTATTATACGGGGACCAGGTTAGAATTTCCATTCAGCAGAAGTCCCGGGATAATACCCCAGATATCACTAAGCATAAAGACCTAGTATCTTAGAAAGAGGGATCTTTCAAACAAGATTTCAGGGGTTACCTATATATCCAAGAGAGGTTACCCACAAATTAAGCAAGTTTGAAACTTAGGTTTATATCTCGTCACAATTTACTAAATGTGTAAAAACCTACTGACACATCCACAGTGAGACCGTTTATCACATTTTTAACTTTCCATTTCTTTAGCGTGCTGTGATAGTCCACTGATGTACTATCATTTCCTCTTTTATACAACAAAACTCATTTTTGAATTTTATCATGTTTTTGTCTTTTTCAAATTTTCTAATGTTTTTGGATTTTCTAAAAATTTTTAGTCCCCCTAAAATGCAAACACATTTAAAGAAATTTGAAAACAAACTGTACAAACAAAATGACAACTGATTTTCAAGCTTTAATTCGCCATCCACTCGGCATAAACAATCAGAACTCCCCCTCACAACAAACTATTTTCCCATTAAGATTTCAAAACACTTAAGTTTGTTTTAATCAAAATGGTTTTTCCGAAAAATAAGTTGTGTTGTAACCACTTGTAGGATGGGGTCATCACATCACTTTGTTTCAATTACTTGCATGAGGATTACATCAAGTTCAAATTAATGACCTTGATTAATCATTTTATCAGACCAACCTCTGTACCACTTGGGTAAGATTACCAACCAAACATATATAAAGAAAGATGCCGATTCATGCTCCCCGATTACCCACTTGGGAGCTCCGGCAAGTCAGGTGTTTTCTCAAACATTATGTCCACCCAAGCCTGACCAGCCTTGGGTGATTTTGGTACACATCTATCCCACCAACACTTTGATTTGTAAAATTCTTTGGCACCTTTTACCTTCCTATCAACCATCTTACCGAAAATATGTTTGACTTTCCCATTGAAAGCCTTCTCAACATCAAATTCTCCTTTATCAGCGAAGAATTGATTTGAGATCTCTACCTTTCCCACTTTCTTCATCAAATTTTCTTTTGACAATGGAGGAAAATCCTCATCGTTCACCTCTGGAACGGAATTCACAATCCTTTTCTCAACCAATGACTCCTCTGATTTTACGGAATCAGATTCATTGTCAGAATTACCCTCAGATTTAACCACCCACTTTTGCTTGTTCATATCACCTTTTCTTTTGTAAAACCGTTTTGAACTTTCTCCCTTTTCAGAACTAGAATTTTCAAACATTTTATCAGTTTTCAAAGATGGTTCTGTCTTATCAACAAACTTTCTTCTCGAATCAAAGTTAGAAGAAACTCCCTGTTTTGTGTTGGACTTGGGGCAATTCCAAGCTATGTGTCCAACTTCTTGGCATTTGAAACAGGTTCTCCTATCAACTCTTTGAGAGAACTTTCTCACATTCTTCTTCACTTCAGCAAGAAACTCCTGGTTTGACTGTTTTCAGAAAGGTTTCTTCTGTTCATCCTCTGAACTTCCACCTGCAACAAATTTTGTATTTGGTTTATAAGTTTTCTGATTTTTATAATTTTCAGATGAATTGAAACCAAGACCTTTCTTTTTGAGGTTACCATTATGGTTTGGTTTCTTTTGAAAACCATAACCACAACCATAACCCATTTTCTTATTTACTCTTTGTTGAGTTCTTGAAGAAGTGTACTTGTTAGGTTTTCCATTAAGATTTAAATCTTTTATTTCAGAAATATTAATTTCTGTTAGTTTGAAAACCTGTTTGATCATTTCAGTTTTTACACTTCTTATTGGAAATTCATTATCAGAATATAATTTGTCTGAATCATTCAAAGTATAAGCTACTTTGATTGAACCATCACTCAAATTAGATTTTGATAACAAGAATTCCTTATTGTAAACCCTTTTGACCGGCGAACTCCGACTATTCTCAAACGAACTCGAACTATCTGACTTAGACTCCGACTTTGACCCTTCATCCATATCCAACACCTGATCGACAACTTTCTTAATTAACTCAGACTCATGATCAGTGTCAGACGCTGTGAATGTTACATCAATATTATCTGGTAATTCATCAATGATTTCAGAATTTAACTTGATGTTGAGAGCCCTATTAACACGTTCCTCATTTGGATTTCTGGGAGAATAACTTTCAAAGATTGGGGGCGGACACTTGTTATACTTGACACTTTGTGTCTTACCAGTATCCTCTTCTTTTTCTTTCTTCTTGAAAGCTTCAAGACCTGCAACAGTAGGATAAACACGATCAATTAAATAATCACACGTAGTGTAACTCAACAGTAATCGTTTAATCCTTTCACTCTCAATCTTTTCTAATTCCAAGTCTTGCTTTAGCTTAGCACAGTCTTCAATATACTCATTGATGACGCTCTGTTTTGTCATTAATGTTGCACTCATTTTCTCCATTGCTTTTTCAATTTCTGAATTTGTCTTTTTCAGACCATCAACTGTCCTGTTCAGTACATCATAGGACTCTTTCACATACTTCACATCAGACAATAAATATTCTTTAATCTTTTCCAACTCAGCAATTTTGTTTATCTTTTTCTTCACAAGCTTTACAAGATTCTGAACATTTCTCACAAGGCTTAGTGACCTCAACCACTTTTTCAACTATCTTCTCAACTTCGACGGTCTTTTCAACTTCAACAATTTTCTCTATCACTTTCTCCACTTCAACAATTTTTTCTATTACATTCTCAGTTACTGCTTCAACTTTTGTTTCTTCAGCTTCTGTCTTTGCCTTTTCATCAGCGAGTAACTTTGCTGCTTCCAGCTCTCTCTTCAATCTGTCAATCTTCTTTTGATTCAGTATCTCAACTTTATCTGCATAGAAAAAATTAAAACTGTCAGGATCAATGCTTTTTCTACATTTGTTAAGATATTCTTCCTCATCATCAGTATCAACATCACTTCCTAAATCTGGAAAAATTTGGATTCTTTTCTGATTAGCTTCATCTTCACCCTGAATTTTAGCAACAAGAGCTGAACCAAGTATATATTTATCCCAGCTAAAACCCTAGGCAACTTTTTCATCATCTTGATGAATGATTAAAGCTTTCTTTTTTCCATTGTCGATGTCATTAGACGATGATGGTTGTTGCTCCAGCTGATGAAAAATTGATTTCTGATAATAATTGCTCTTCTCATGATTCCCGGTTGCTTCTTGATTTTTACATTCTCGTTTAAAATGACCCTTTCCTTTACAACGGAAGCAAGTCACTTTTGATTTGTCAAATCCCAAAGCAGAATTTGCTAAATCACGAAAACCATCTCTGCCAGTGATTTGTTGAAATTTTTCAGCTCTCCTACAAGCACTAGCCAAACACTACTTCACATCCATCAGTTCAATTTCCTCAGCATCAATCTGGTCATAGTCTTCTTTTGTAAGCATCGGATTTCCAATTCTTCCTGCTACCAAGCTTTCATACGATTCTAACATGGCGACAAGAGATGCCATGTGTTGCTTAGCCACTTCAGGAGACAAATTTTGACCATTCTGAATGTTCAAAGTCACATTGCATTGAAGATTTGTTGATTTCTGCTGTTGAGGACTTGATGTTGTGCTATTTGGATCAAAACTCGAAAATGATGAAGAATATCCACCACTTTGAGTTGTAGTGCTAGCATTTGGACTTGAAGAACCATCAGCACTAAAAGCAGTACTAATCTTTGGACTTTGGCTAGGGGTAGCTTCAAACTTGTTTCCTCGATAGTACAAACTAACATCTTGTTTAGCGTTTGGATTTTTCATGATAGCCGTTTTCTGAATATCCAATTCCTGCTCTTCAATTTTGTGAATGAATTGTGCCAAATTCATGCTCTTGGTTTTTCTCATGAGTTTCACAATCATCAAATAAGTTTCCCACTTCTGCTGGGGTAAAGCCTCAGCTAGCTTATCGACCCACTCATCATCCTCTTTCTTAATGTCCAACCTTCCCATTTCCAGAACCAGATGACAATATCTATCAATTGTCTGCTTTGTTGTTTCATGATCAAATGTTGTAAACATATCAAACGATTTCTCCAATAAAGCCTTTTTGTTTTTGATCATATCTGCACTCCCTCTGAATTTCTGAATCAAAGCTTCCCAAATTGATCTAGCTGTACCATTATGTTGAAGCAAAACAAAATGTCTTCTTTAACTGCTTGCTGAAGAATGCTGATCATCATTTTTTCACTTGTGTATTTCAACTTGTCAGCTTCTGAAAAATCATTGAAACCCTTTTCAAGCCCACGTTCATTCTTTGGTCTCTCGTAATCTTTTAGCAATGAACACCATGCATCAAATTTGTATGCCTGAACCCAGTTCTCAAATCGACTTTTCCATCCCTGAAAATCCTCAATGTACATCAGCTTAGGTGGTTTCTGATGAGTTCCCGTCTCATTCTCACTGTACAATGTTTCAGCAGCAGTCACAGGAGCAACCGGTGTAGCGAACGCATTGTAAAACTCTTCAGCCATGATTTGATAACACGTTTTTCGATAACAGTCAACTTCAAGCGGAATAACCCAAATCAACTTCAAGCGGAATACTCAGATTGATTTCAAGCGGAACCACCAGTTTGAACTTCAAGCGAAATACCAGACACAACAACTTCAAGCGAAATACCACAATTTGCAATTTGAAGCGGAATCCCAAACAATTGAAGTGGAATCAACACTGAGTTGAAGCGGAATCTCAAATTTCGCAGCTTCGAGCGGAATCAGTGAAAACTTTTGAAGCGGAATCACAAATTTCGAGCGGGATCACTATATTTTGGAGCGAAACCACTGAATTCAAGCGGAAACAGAACTTTGTCTGTTCAAGCGAAATCACTTCGAATGCCCATTGCTACCATTTTTAATTTGAATATTGCTCTAAGTCTTTCAAGGCTTTGTTAATACACACTTTTACTCAATCTTTGAAAAATTGATCCGATTTTAACCGTAAAAACTTGTTTAGATTTGAAAAGAAGGTGTAGAAGACAGAAAAATGCTGTTTTTGGCAAGAACTCTTCTTCTTGAGCTCTGATATCAATTGTAGGATCGAGTCGTGACCCAAACGAATCAATCGGAAGAGCTCGTATCCGTTTCAGAGGCGGAAACAAAGAAACGGACTAGAAAAACAACGTGTTTCACTTAAATTTGCCTTGTATATTGATTTCACAGCGATTACAGACAAACGGCACTTCGGCAGCAGTTCGGTAACGGAAACTAGGAATGATACAACCGAATCCGCTTGAAGAGTATTTATAGTGATCTTGATTTCGCTTGAAGTGACAAGAACAATTTCAAGCGGAATCACTTGATTGTGATTTCGCTTGAAACTGTTATTTGTCATTTCAAGCAGAATCAAACATTCAAGCGGAATCACTTTGTTTAAACCCTAAAATCACCTATTTTCTCGTACAACGTGCCCTGATTTAACAATCCTAACACTAGACTCGATACAAGACAAAGTCGACAGATGACTACACCAACAATTAGTTTTGATATGCCCTATTTCATTGTAACCATAGCAGGTTGCGTCCTTTATGTCTTGGCACTCCAAAGTTTTGTGCCCTTCCTTATTACAAATTCCACATGGCTTAGCTTGTGAATCTAAAGTGCCTTTCCTTTTAGTTGCTTTCTTTGGGCAGCAAGTCTTTATATGTCCTTTCTCGCCACAACCATAACATGTGGCGTTTATCAAGTCCTTGCATTCATGAGTCTTGTGATCCACTATCTTACAGATGCTACATCCCCTGATCTGCTTATGGAAACATTTTCCGAAGTGCTGTTTCCCGCAGGTTTTACATTTGGGTTTTGCCTCATTCGGCTTGGACTGGTTACAGTTCGAACCAGTCTTACCCTTTTTGTAACCCTTAATTGGGGTATTATCGCACTTTCGCTTATAATCCTTTAATACTCGGTCCACGGCTTTGTTTACGGCTGTATCTAACATAGCCTGTAACTCAGTGCCCGTTAAGTTCAGTCTTGCATTATTATTCTGATCAACTGAATAATTGTGGGCTTCATATGAATCAGTCATGGTGAAGCTTTGAAGGCTACAAACCAAGTAGTAATAATTTGTTTAATTTTATAGTGAATCGTCGAATTTGATTAATTAAATTGCCATGGTGTAAATAAGCCATATAGGCCAATAGATAGTATAAAATTTATTTTGATTATGTTTTGCCTCGGTTTTTAAATAAACCATCTTTGGCGTTTAAACGGAATATAATCCTTCATATTTATTAGACAGGGGACATAAGTCACGACTGCCAATGTCGTACCGACATTTTATATAGCACAAGGGCTTGTTCCAAAGGACTTTTTGATGGCACAGAGGCCTTGTCACAAGGACTATTTAAAACATAATCAATGATCCTTTGGATCGGAAGAATTTCATAGTTCATTGCCTTTTGACAAGAAGTTATGAAATAAAACTATCTTTGTCATGGATACATCTTTGCTCGCAGGCATACATCTCAAATGGATATTTTGATGTATACATCATGTTTGACGTTTATTACCCATGATTCATATCGATAATTCAGGCTAAATATGGGGTTTTGGAAACTCCAAATATAAAGATGACAAGTGTGATTTTATCGCTTCACTGTTGTCAGGAGTGTTAACATATTTTCAGATGTTAACAAGGATCTGAATCTTTTAAATAGGTTTTACCATCTTGGCCATATCTAAAGTGACATGTAGGCTAGGTTTTACCTTTAAGATTCTTTTTAATATTTAACGCAGAGCAACCCTAAATTGGGATGTTAATAAGGATCTGAATCTAATTGAGGAACTACCATCTTGGCCTTGTCTTAAGATGACACATGGGCTAGGTCTTGTCCTTTTTAGTTTTTTGGCATTTTATTATAATGGCAGATCTTATAAAAGGAATGATATTTTTCATTTATTTCATATATTATATTCATATATAATGATAAAATGAAATTTAGATAAAGAATTCCAATGATTTTAAAAGAGGTACAGAATTGCCCTAAACGGGGCTTGAAAGAAATAATGTTGTCCACGAAGGAACTGAAAGATAAGTATGTCCTTATAAGGACTTACTAAGGAAACGAACTTCAGCAAAAGGAGTTTCTTCTTCATTTTATTTCTGAATGTTTTCTCCTTGGTTGCACGTTTATCCTAGTCGCAGTACGAAGCTCGGCATTCCTAGGCTTTGGAAGGGAAGAATTTCCATTACAGCTTCTTTTCTTGGCGACATATAAAAATTATATAGAATTGAAAGCAATAATTCTCTGAATAGAGATGAGAGTATTCCTATGTTAAGTCAAGACTCAGAAGGTCAAGGAATGTGCTATTGTGTCATTGAGATTAAACACATAAAGGCTAGTGTTTAATTCACTCAATGTTGGCTCTGATACCAACCTGTCACACCCCGATATTTCCATGTATTACCGGTGGGCCCGGTGGGGAGTATCGTGACGAAGTTGATATCATCATAGTCAAATAATCACAGTTCAATGCACAACGGAAGTCAAAAGTGAATATATTACAAACTGATTCAAAAGTAACTTCAATGTTACAAACAGATTGTAAGGTGGATCCACAGGCGGATCTTAAAACAGAAAGATAAACACTGTTCAACAGACTTTAGGCATCTAGAACTTGCAAGATTCCTTATAAACACCCTGAGCTCCCAGCCAATTACGTACAGTACCTGTCACTTAACCTTTTTGGAAAATACGTCAGTTTACACTGGTAAATACAATTAACTGACTCAGTTCGAAAAGGTTTAAGAAAATTGATTTGAATGCACAAGGCACAAAATATCTTTTATAACTTGGGACAATTATATTAAAAATAATCCTGTATACAGATTTACAGGTTCGTTATACATTTAGAGCTCGATGTTAGAAACCGAGTCAAGATTAACAGACACACCACAAGTATAGGCCCACAAGAGAGTGAGATACCGTTTCCCTTATGCAACTGTCAGGCGTATGCCTACACCTCGTGCATAAGACGTTGCCATTTTTATTTTATAATGATGCCAAAGATATCCGGGACATGGTCATTAACCCCTAAAGGCCTTTATTTCAAACAAGACAGATTAAAACGGGTTACCTCAATAATGTAATCTCAATCCGATTAAACATTCAATACCCGACCAAGCGGTATTTTATAATACCGTATCCCAAGCCCGTATAGGGAAAATAAGTTAAGAGTATTTACTTGAGCTTAAAATGTAATTTATACTCAGCCGTATATCCTAGTCAGCAAGCACAAGTACTTCTACTGGGGCTCTTAATCTGGAATGAAGGTTTTTATTAACCTATTAGATTCCTAACGGGTCTTATTTAAGTCGTAACTTAGACCGGTTAGTTTTAGGGAAAGGTTTACGGTTCAAAACGCATGATTAAGCGAAGACTTGAATAGAATGTGATTTATACCCGAAAAGTTTGGAGACTTGTATAATATGGGTAAACTAAACACATTCTGTATTTGAGGCAAAAATGATAAGGTTTGACCCATTTCGGTCAATTTATGCAAACTAGTTACATAAACCAATCCGAACGCGAAATATGCGTAACGGGTAACCATAAGAGTCATATACAGGTTTCCTAAGTTAATATGCCTTAAATATATTGTGATATCAGTAAGATACCTTCCGTTATGCCCAATTCGGATTTAAACTCAAACTATGCCCCGTAGGGGTATTTTGGTCATTTTAGTGGCTATAAAAGAGATTAATATAAATCTGAGGTTCAGGTCTGATTTGATCAGTAAAAATACTTAATTTAATAAGTTATATCAGTAGGGTATTTGACGTGTGCGCGACTGTACATATTTTTACAATGAAATTACACACGATTTGGTTTTAAATTTATAAAAGTGATTATTACTTTTACATCAAAACACACACGAAAGAGGCAAGTGTACCCCGTCATATATGTAGTAAAGTATCGGTAAGAACCAAGTATCGATCCACGGAAATGGGCGGAGAAATAATACTAGACCTTTGCCACTAAATTACCGGTAAAAACATAAGTTGTTTTGGTTTTAATTAATCTAAAGTAAGCATAAATAAATACTTATAAAACATAGTAAATTATATATAAATAGCCTTGCTTAATACACAACCAAAGCATGTCAACTAAGTCAGTTTTGGCACTAGAAGCATTCGGTCAATTTTCCATTTTGAGACAATTAGTATCCCTTTCGGGAATCCTAACATGACAATCATTCGGAAAGTTAAAACGATAAACACACTTTAACCACCTAAAATTGTTCTTTAATGTGCAATTGATAAATGTCTATGAAAATCTCCTAAAAATAAGTTAGTCATCCGTTAGGAGTTTTCTAACCTCACTTAATCAAGGAAAGCAACACCGATAAACACAATGCAACCACCGAGACAAGCATAAACTAGATTAAATCACAACCGAGTTCATTTTACAAATCTTGCTCATAAATTCACCAAGATAGCAATTTTGGCCGAAACTACTAACTAAGCTACCAAATCATGGCAAGAATTCATAACAACACCATCTAACCCGTTAGAGTCCTTCCGTGAGGGCAAGCTTTCTTGATTAACAATAATTACATTTTATTAAACCACTAACCATTTCTAGTATCATGGTGCGCACATTTTAACCAAGTTAAACTAGTTAACCAAATTAAAAGTTTACTAATACATGATTAATTAAGCTTCATTTTTCAACTATCTTAACTAACCAAGCACCAATCATCCAACACAATTACTTATAATCAAGAAATCAATATCAATAACAAGGTTGCAAACTAATCATCAAAGATATCATAGAAAATACTTCCAAATGTCATTACAAACAAAGATTAACATACTAATGGTTGTAATCAAGCAAGGGATTGTTGTGTTTTTGCCCAAAGGCTTACATTAATACATAATAATCAGTCTAAATACTTGAAACATAACAAAATTATGGAAAGATTTAAGAAACCAAACCATAAACAAGCATAAGAATGAGAATTCAGATAGTAATCGAGCTAAACCGGGTAATGTGGCTTGAATCCGAGCTAAAGCTAATGCTTCCGGAGCCTGAAAATCGCCTGTGAAGCTCTCCAAAATTCCAGAGTTACGAGCAGAATGTTTCTGCAAGTTTTTTATATCATTTTACGATCGCACGGTCGTGCACTTTATGGCACGACCGTTCACTTTTTGAATTATTGGAGTTACTGTTCATGACGTCAGCAGAGTTGACTGGTCTTCAGATCTGCACGGGCGTGCCATGGGTTGCACAGGCGTGCGTCTCTGGGGTTGGTGCTGGTCATCGCATCCGCACGAGGGTGTAAGGGGTTGCACGGGCGTGCGTCTCCAGGGTTGGTGCTGGTCATCGCATCCGCACGGGGTGCCACCAGTCGCACGGGGGTGCGTTCCCGAGATTTCGTTGCACTCCTGATCGCACTGGGTGTGCAACGCCGAGATGAGCCTTGTTGTCGCATCCGCACGGGGTTGCCACCAACCGCACGGGGGTGCGTTCCCGAGATTTCGTTGCACTCCTGATCGCACTGGGTGTACAACGCCGAGCTGAGCCTTGTTGTCGCATCCGCACGGGGGTGCCACCAACCGCACGGGGGTGCAACTTGCCCAGATCAGATTTCTTCACAGAATCTTCGCAGCTTTGTCGTTTCGTCCGGAAAGTCCTCGTTTTCACTATCATCTTGTCTGGTATGCTGTTTTAGGCCTGTAAACAAAAGTATACATGATTAAGTATCCGAATGACGGTTTTACGGCCGAAAACGCATAAAATGGGGATAAAATGGGGGACTAAAATATGTGTAAATTAGCGAATATCAGTATTACATATATGTGAAATTTATTGTTTATAACCAAACTATGCACCTAAGGGGCGATTGGTAATTTCACATAAGGTTTAAAGGTCAAATCTGGAAATCTGAGTTTCAAACTTTTGTGTCACACCCCGATTTCCACGTGTCTCACCGGTGGGCCCGGTGGGGGATTACCGTGACGATGTTGGCAACAATATAGTCAAACCACACAATTATATAATGCACAGCGGAAGCTTAAGATAAATATATATAAACTTCAACCTCTGGTTGTAATATCAAATGTATTACAGAAGTTGAATATATCCACAGCGGATCAAAATAAATAAATGTTGTTCATTCAGATACAGCATCGAGTTTGCGAGACTATTCGTGATGCTTAGGCAGCTAATACCAGCCAAATTCGTATAGTACCTGCACTTAATCTTTTTGGGGAAAATACGTCAGTTTACACTGGTAAATACATTCAACTGACACATTTGAAAATGTTTATTAAAATTGATTTGAATGCACAAGGCACAAACTCTTTTATAACTTGGGAAAATTATTATAATAAAATCTTGTGAACGTTTTACATGTTCTTTTATGCGTTCAGTAGCCCGGGTCGTGCCGGGTTAAAGATTTATAGACACGCCACATTGCGTAAAACCGTAGTATAAAAACCAACGGCTACGTCTTTTAATTTAATGTCGACACTTTATACCGGGTGTACGCCTACACCGGGATGTCGATGGTCGTGGCCATTTCGTAAAATGATGCCAAGGATATCCGGGACAACGGTCATTAAACCCCCCAAAGGCTTTTAAGCAACAAAACTGTTTAAATGAGCCGATCATATTATTTAAGTAACCACCTAAGCGATGGAAGAATATAATGCTTAATCAAGCGGTATTAATATACCGTAACCCAAGCCCATATAGGGGAAATAAGTTAAAGTATTTACCTTTGCAAGTATATTTCCTTAATTTGGATTAAATCACCGATAGCTTTTACTGGGGCTCCTAATCTGGAACGAAGGTTTTAATTAACCTCTTAGAATCCTAACGAGTCGTTATAATGGCCGTAGCCTAGACCGGTTGGTTCCGTTATATATAGATATGGTTTAATCGCGCGAAAAGGCGAAAACCGAGAATGGAGTGCGATTCTGACCCAACAAGTTCAGAGACTTGTTTTAAGTGGGTTTATGGTTCACACTCTGGATTTTGGGGTCCAAATAATATAATTTGACCCGTATCGGCTAATTTATGAAAACTAGTTTCATAAGCCGGACCGTGCGCGCAATAGGCGAAACGGTTAACCATGAGAGTCGTACGCTTATTTCCTAAGTCAATATGCCTTAAATAGGTTGTGGTATCAGTAGGATACCTTCCGTGATGCCCGTAACGAGTTTAAGTTAATATTATTCCCCGTAGGGACTTTTCGGTCATTTTAAAGACTTTAAAAAAAGGGCTTTTCGAGTTCTACAGGAAATCTGAGTTTCCCGAACAGCTTATAAAGCTTAAAATACTTTATTTATTATTTAAAACCAGTAGCAACTGGAATCGGGTCAAAAGACCTTGTAGAACTCATGTTTTGGCCGAAAAGGGCATATTCGGTATTTACCGAACCGTAGCCATAACCGCAGGTTATGAGCGAGGTAAAAATTATTAAAAATCTTTAAAATTCCCAAAATATTATTTTAATATAGTGGGTAAAAGTTTTGGTGACGAAATCTTGGTTTAGGTAGGTGTTATGCTAATTGCGCCGTTAATTACTAAAGTTTACTTCAAATGCGCCATTTAGCATAACTCTCATTCTAGACCTCGGATTGACGTGAACTTTACGGACATGCTTATAATTTAATAAGCAAGGTTCTGGTCCGTTCACGTGTCCGGAATACTCGTTTTATTTCCAAAAGGCCGTTACGGTCAACTTTTAGGCGAATGACGGAAATACGTAAAAGACTCGGGTAACTCATGAACCGATCACCGAGGTTTATACCAACATGTGACCTGGTCCTAATAGAGTCCTAAGGCATATCTATACCTCACTAAAACGGGTCAGAACTGAAGTCAAAGCAAAAGTCAAACTTTTGCGACATTCGGCTCCGAACCGGGTCAATATAGCAAATGGTCGATTCAAACGAGCGCAAACAAGTTTATATACTTATTATCATGTTTCATAAGTGTCAAAACAGGTTCCATAACATATACATTACAGATTATGCATAAATCGCTAAAATAGCTTTCTGTTGACTTTTTAACCGCACGTTTGACTCGATATTTGACATAGTTAGAGTGGTGATCAGGGGGAACCCTTTTAGAGGTTTATTACCCACATAAATACCAACTCATAACCACTTTTGATCCGTCATAAGACTGAACCATTTGCAAGTTATTGTAATGACAACCGTTAGTTACGACGGTTGTGTTTATGAGCTATAACTATGGAAATGCAGGACCAAAATGAGTATGAACGACTTACAGAAGTGTGTTCTTGCTTATAGAGCAGAGAAGAGGACTTGAGAGCTCTTGCAATGACCAGAGATGTGTGTTTTTGGTGTTGTGAATGTTATGTGCATAATGTGGCTATTTATAGCCAATGCCAAGCATCTATGATCATTACAAACACCTACAACAGTCCAGGGATGATGGGTAGGTGTCCCAGAGGGCTATGGGTCGAGTAGGGGGCGCCCATGCTCCATTAATTGAGGTTTGATCGTTCACAATGCTCAAAAGGCAAGAAACTACAAAGTTTCTGCATCTGGGCACTTTACGCGACCCGCATGGGAGTTCCCATGCACTTTAACGCGGGTCGCCTGAGTTTAAGAAATCAGACGCGTAATTGAGGTGGCTCGCGGCCCGCCTCAACTTAATCTTAACCTTCACGCGGGTCGCGAGAGGTCTGTTTTTCAGATTTTTAAAATCTTTTGTAATGATTATCAGAATCCGGTAATTAATAACGAAATCTTTCGTAATGATTTACCTGACCTTTCGGGTTTGAAGGGGTAACTTTGCGGTTTGGCCCTCGGTTATTTACCGATAGGGGCCTCGTGTTATATACCCGCATTATAAAGTCCCTTGTTAGTTTATTATTTATTTGGAAAGCCTTAACTTTCACTGTTGACGCTTTTAACCCTTCTTATACGAATGCGAGTATAACTCTTTCGTTTTAAAACGGAACTTCGCGGAATTTATACTGTATATTCTTGTGAGCGTATAATACTGTTACGAAGCCCTGGGAACGTTAAAGGGTCACTCAGAGGTATAATTAAACATGTCGACACAGTTAACCCCTGTAGCTCGTAATCTCTCACTTTCTTCCGCGGTTCGCTTCCGTATGATCTATGATATATTCGTTTGAAGGTTCAAGCATTTATTTAGGGTTATTATACAGTATATTTACCCTTGTTGACATTCATAACCCTCGAATTTATATACTTTCAAGGTTGGTCAAAATTAGTCCTTTATTTATTATGGATGCCACGTGTAATCAAATGACACGTGTTAACACATCATTGGACACAAAAATTCGAGGTGTTACATCCTCACCCCCTTAAAATAAATCTCGACCCGAGATTTACTCAAATAAATAGGGGTACTTTTCTTTCATTGTAGCTTCGACTTCCCACGTATATTCAGGACCTCTACAGCATCCCATTTGACTTTTACGATCGGTACGTGTTTTCTGCGAAGCTTCTTTACCTGTCGATCTTCAATCGACAAAGGTTTTTCTATAAACTTTAAGCTCTCATCTATATGCACATCTGTGTGTGGAATCACCAATGATTCATCGGCGAAGCACTTTTTGAGATTGCAGATGTGGAACACATTATGAATTCCATTGAGCTCTTCAGGCAAGTTCAACTTATAGGCGACTGACCCGACCCGTTCAATAACCTCAAAAGGTCCTATGTATCTCGGACTCAGTTTGCCTTTCTTGCCGAAACGCATCACCCCCTTCCAGGGTGATACCTTAAGCAGCACTCTTTCACCTACTTCGAAGTGAAGATCCTTACGTTTTGGATCAGCGTAGCTTTTCTGCCTATCGCGGGCAGCCTTGAGACGTTCCCTGATCTGGACAATCTTGTCCGTTGTCTGGAAAACAATCTCTGGTCCTGATAATTGGACCTCTCCTACTTCCGCCCAATAAACAGGCGATCTGCATTTCCTACCGTATAATGCCTCGAAAGGCGCAGCCTTTATGCTGGTGTGGTAGCTATTATTGTAGGAGAATTCGATTAGGGGTAGGTTCTTATCCCAGTTACCGCCTAAATCGATTGCACATGCACGAAGCATGTCTTCTAGCGTTTGGATAGTACGCTCACTTTGACCGTCCGTCTGTGGATGGTAAGCCGTACTAAAGTTTAAACGCGTGCCCAAAGATTGCTGGAAACTTTTCCAGAAGTGAGATGTGTATCTAGTATCCCGGTCGGAGATAATAGACACCGGTATGCCATGTAAGGCTACAATCTTATCCACATAAAGTTGGGCTAACATATCGGAGCTATACGTCTCCTTGATGGGTAGAAAATGAGCTGATTTAGTCAGCCTATCGACTATGACCCATATTGTATCGTTTCCTTTCCTGGTTTTGGGTAACTTGGTTATGAAGTCCATAGTTACGCATTCCCACTTCCACTCGGGAAGTTCAGGCTGTTGTAGCAAGCCAGACGGCTTTTGGTGCTCGGCTTTGACTTGAGCACAAGTCAAGCACTTTGCTACATGGGCGGCTACAGACTTTTTCAAGCCTATCCACCAATAATTTGCCTTTAAGTCTTGGTACATCTTGTCAGCACCAGGATGGACTGAGTATTTGGAACTATGGGCTTCCTGGAGGATAATATCTCGTAGTCCTCCATAAATCGGAACCCATATACGTCCGTTCAATCTAAGGATTCCATCTTTGCTAAGAGTCAACTGCTCCTCAGTTACTCCCAGCTTTTCATTAGGATAATTAGCTTCCAACACAGCCTCTCGCTGTGCAGCTAATATCTTTTCAATTAAATTGTTCTTGACCTCAATGCTTTTGGCATTGATTCGAATGGGTTTTACCCTTTCTTTCCTGCTCAAGGCATCGGCGACTACATTCGCCTTGTCGGGATGGTACCTGATCTCACAATCATAATCATTCAAGGTCTCCATCCAACGGCGCTGCCTCATGTTCAACTCCTTCTGGTTGAACAAGTGCTGGAGGCTTTTGTGATCAGAATAAATCACAAATTTAATACCATAAAGGTAATGCCTCCACAACTTTAGTGCAAATACAACGACACCCAACTCCAAATCATGGGTGGTGTAATTCTTTTCGTGCACTTTTAATTGTCTTGAAGCATAGGCAATCACCTTGCCCTTCTGCATAAGCACACACCCCATGCCCGTGTGTGATGCATCGCAGTAAACTACGAATTCATCTGTACCTTCTGGTAATGTCAGCACAGGTGCGTTGCCTAGCTTTTTCTTCAGTATTTCGAAGGACTCTTGCTGCTTTGGGCCCCAAATGTACTTTTCTTTCTTCTTGGTCAAGGAAGTCAAGGGTGCAGCAATCCTTGAAAAATTTTCAATAAACCTCCGGTAGTATCCTGCTAATCCTAGGAAACTACGGATTTCGGTAGGCGTCTTTGGCTCCTGCCAGTTCATAACTGCCTCTACCTTCGCGGGATCCACTTGGATACCACGCTCACTCACAACGTGCCCTAAAAACTGAACCTCTCGTAGCCAGAATTCACATTTTGAGAATTTGGCGTAGAGTTTCTCACGCTATAGTAATTCGAGAATGCAACGGAGGTGCTTCTCGTGGTCAGCTTGGTTCTTGGAATAGATAAGGATATCGTCGATGAAGACTATGACGAATTTGTCCAAGTACGGCTTGCAAACGCGATTCATGAGATCCATGAACGCAGCCGGTGCATTTGTGAGCCCAAAAGGCATCACTAGGAACTCGTAATGACCATAGCGAGTCCTAAATGCAGTCTTGTGTACATCTTCATCTCTGACCCTTAGCTGATGATAGCCCGACCTTAAGTCGATCTTTGAGAAGTAGCTCGCTCCTTGCAGCTGATCGAACAGATCATCGATCCTTGGCAAAGGATATCTGTTCTTTATGGTAACTTTATTTAGCTCTCGGTAGTCGATGCACAACCGCATCGATCCGTCCTTCTTCTTTACAAATAGGACTGGTGCTCCCCAGGGAGATGAACTAGGTCTGATAAAACCTTTCGCCAGCAGTTCATCCAACTGGGTCCTCAGTTCTTTCATTTCCGTCGGAGCTAATCTGTAAGGTGCTCTTGCTATCGGAGCTGCTCCAGGAATGATGTCTATTCTGAACTCCACTTGTCTATCTGGTGGCAAACCAGGTAGTTCTTCAGGAAAAACCTCGGGGTATTCAGAAATGACAGGAAGATCCTCGATCTTCGGCTTCGGTTCTTCAATTATAACCTGAGCCATGTAAATTACACAGCCTCTGTTCAAACACCTTGAAGCTTTGAGCATAGATACGTCCTCGGGTAACCCGTACTGCGTATCTCCTCGAATGGTAAGCGATTCACCACTCGGAGTCCTTAAAACTATCTGCCTCTTGCCGCAAATGATTTGGGCCTGATTACGGGATAACCAGTCCATGCCTAGCACAATGTCAAAACCCGCTAATTTGAAGGGAAGTAGAGATAAAGGAAAGGAATGGTTCCTAATGGACATTTCACATCCTTCTAGAACAGTAGAGACGGTTTCTATCGTGCCGTCTGCTAGCTCTACTTCGTATTTCGCATCAAGGGTTTTGATAGGCATATTTAGTAGTTGGCAAAATTTCTGGTCTACAAAGGATTTATCAGCGCCAGAATCGAATAGTACTCTTGCAAATATATTATTTACGAGAAAAGTACCTGTAAGCACGTTGTCGTTCTGGACCGCTTCCTTTGCATCCATGCGAAAAACTCTCGCATTTGACTTCTTTGTTTCTTCCGCCTTCTTGGCATACTTAGGGCAGTTACTCTTGATGTGCCCTTTTTCATTACAACCATAGCAGGTTGCATCCTTGATTTTCTTGCACTCCACAGTCTTATGATCCTTGGACTTGCATAGTCCACAGGAAGGAGTCTTTGATTGCGACTGTGAGTTTGATGCAAATCTGCATTTCCCAGAGTGGGGTTTCTTGCAGATTTTGTAGTTGGGCCTTTCACTAGCTTGCCCATCCTTCTTCGCCTCCGACCCTCTTTTGCCTTCACCGTTTCCACGGTGTTTCTTCCCTGATCTTCGTGAGGTATCATCCTCACGTTTTCTCTTCTCAGCCTCCTTGCTCCTTAGTGTCCTCAGACGGACAGCGTCTAAGGTGAGAGACAAGGAGAGGTCAGTAACTGACCTGAAGGTCGTCGGCCGAGAGGCCTTTACACTCGCCTTTATCGCAGGCTCTAAGCCCCCAATGAAACGTGCAATTCTTCGGGGTTCTGGTGTCACAAGGTATGGGACTAGGCGAGACATCGTATTGAAGCTCGTCAAATATGCCTGGCAGTCCAGGTTCGTCATCACCAGTGACACAAAGTCAGCCTCGATCTTCTCAACCTCATGCTGAGGGCAGTAGTTTTCCTTAATGAGAGCAATAAATTCCTCCCATGTCATTTTGTACAAAGCAGACTTACCAGATGCCTGCACCAACGCCCTCCACCATGCCAGGGCCTCGCCCTTAAAAGACTGGGACACATACTTCACCACATCCCTCACTGCACACCCGCTGATGTCCACTATAGTGTCCATCTCATCCAGCCAGGTGATACAATCCACAGCAACTTTCTCCCCTGTAAATTCCTGGGGCTTACATGATACAAAGTATTTGTAGGTGCAACCCTTAGCACTGGATGCATCAGTATATTCTCTATCGCGATGAACGCTGTTCTCAGTGGACGAGTGTTTGTCGTCATCTTTCTTGGGTTGAGAGGGTGGTTTGGAGTGTGTCTTTGGTTTAGAGGGTGGTTTTGACACGGTTCTGCCTTGGGACTCAGTATACTGACGATCAAGAGCTGCCTGAACAGCATTGTCAATCAGAGCCTTTAGCTGTGCGCCTGTCAGATGCACTGGCGCATTGTCGTAGTCATCTTCATTAGTATGGCTATTTTCTCCGTTGGGATCCGCCATTGTAACTTGAATCTGTTACAGAAGATAACAAAATTTTATTCAGGAGATTTTTATATAATTGTCTTTTATGACAAGTTGTCAACCATGGTACAGAGACCATTTTTGGTTAACTTATTATCTCATTACATATTAGGATTTGAATATATCCTATTTCAGCTATATAAATAGTATTGGCGGCATAAAGCCTAATCACGAGGATGTTTTATAATTTTAGCCGAGATTTCAGAGAATCAAAGGCATAGAGATTTGAACCGTAGTTCTTTTATCTCTTTCTGACAGGGAGTCATAGACTACCACTGCCTTTTGTCGTTATAAGACAATTATTACGGCCCATAGGCACTACACCTCTAATGGATGTTTTAATATGGTTGGCCCGTAGGCACTACATCTCTAATGGATGTTTTAATAATAGTGGCCCGTAGGCACTACATCACTAATGGATGTTTCAATAATACTGGCCCGTAGGCACTACATCACTAATGGATGTTTTAATAATATTGGCCCGTAGGCATTACATCACTAATGGATGTTTTTATGATACTGGCCCGTAGGCACTACATCACTAATGGATGTTTTTATAATACTGGCCCGTAGGCACTACATCACTAATGGATGTTTTAATAATATTGGCCCGTAGGCACTACATCACTAACGGATGTTTTAATAATATTGGCCCGTAGGCATTACATCACTTTCATTGGTGATTTAACCCACGATTTATAAATCATTTAGTTGGGTTCTGAAATCCTTAAAGGATTATTGTAAAAGAATGACGTGTGTGATTTTAACGAATCACATCTGCCATGATTGTTAACATGCGTACAGAGGTTAACAGGGAATCAGAATCTTTTCAATTAGGTCGTACCATCTTGACTGGATCTTTAAAAGACACCAAGCTAGGTTTCACCTTTTAAGATTCTTTATCTAGGCAGATCAATATAAAAGGATTGGTTTTGATTTATTTTATACATATTAAAACAAAACTCATAACATACATTCCATAATCTCAAATACAATTACATATTGCCCTAAACGGGTCTTTCAAATAGTACATACCTCCATAGAGGTTTAAAATAAGTGACAAGTCCACGCAGGGACTAATACAAGATAGGTGTCCATGTAAGGACTAAAAGATAAGTCCGCGTAGGGACTGAAATACGATAAGTGTCCACGCAGGGACTTATTTCAAAGTAGAAATTACATTAGTACGACTATTAAGGGCTAATGGTCACGTTTCTTCTTTTTGCCCTTTAGTAGGTTCGCCAAGCCCTTGAGAAATCCTCGGTGGCTCTTTTTCTCTTCTTCGAACTCTCTCTCCACACGATCTAATCGATGGAGTATCTCTTCTTGTTCAGGAGGAGAAAATCGTGGTTGTGGCGCTTGTTGCGGAACTGGAGGTCTGGGAGGTATTGGATACCCATGAGCTGAGTAGTCCGGTGGTCCCATGTTTCCATGTGCTCCGTCAGGGTAGCGCGCATTATATCTTGCCGACACCACATATGGGTCGCGCTCATAGCCGTAGTTGTATTGTGCTTGTGACGGTTCGAACGGGTTGTAAGCCGTTGGACCCGTATAAGCAGGTATGGGTTGGTCATACCCAAATGGTGGCGAATTTTGTGCAGCTGGTGCGGAGTTCGCCTCCTGTATAGGACTTGAAGGTCCTTCTTCTTGTAGTGGCGGATAGTGGCTACTACTAGAATGTCGAGGAGTGCTGAAGTGGATACCCCCTCCTCCTCGTGTAGACATACGAGCATTTGTCCTCCTACGCCTTGGCGGATCAGGTATTACTGGTTGCGCCGGTGGCGGAGGTGGTGGCGTAACTGCCTCAAAGCGTGAATCCTCAGAGGGATCCTGTGGATGTTGCGGTTGCTGAGATGTCTGTTGAGGTGGCGTGTAGTACCACTCATGTCGGTCAAACAACGCTTGGAAACTGTCTGGTCCCTGATAAGGTGTGCCATGGAAGGATGACCCATCAGAGACTTCTATCGGATGCGTGGGCGTACCATGAGCTGGTTCAGTAGGATCCTCATCTTCCTCCATGGGATCTTCAGAAAAGTGGTCTTGTGGCCCTAGTGGAACAAAACCTGAAGGTTCCTGTATGTAGTCAGCCGGATTAAACTGACCTATGTAGTATGGAGTAGGGTCGTCATAATTCCGGGTCGATACCGAACGTTGTAGAGGTATGAAGGAAGGTTGTGGGTTGTTGGGATCATTCTCTGAGTTTGGTCCAAAGGAGTGCCGGTAGGATGGCGTCGAGCTGTGCGAAGTGGAATGCCTCGCAGGTTCGTAAAGATCTCTTCGTCGTTGTGGCTCTTCGCTCCGTGTCATCGAAGGATGTCTTGTACCAGATGGTCCAGCTTCGTTATCGTGATGTGTCACGATTTCTCCTCTGCCTCTTCTTCCCCTTCCTCTTCCTCGGAATATAACAGGTGGCATTATCCTGCTCCAAAACTTATTAAAAATCGAATTGAAAATAAAGACAAAAAGGAGTATCAATCCGAATTTGTCCTAAGTTCTTGTCTAGACTCAAGTATGTGAAATTGTGTCATTTAGATTAAACACAATAGGGTAGTGTTTAATTCACTCAATGTTGGCTCTGATACCAACCTGTCACACCCCGATTTCCACGTGTCTCACCGGTGGGCCCGGTGGGGGATTACCGTGACGATGTTGGCAACAATATAGTCAAACCACACAATTATATAATGCACAGCGGAAGCTTAAGATAAATATATATAAACTTCAACCTCTGGTTGTAATATCAAATGTATTACAGAAGTTGAATATATCCACAGCGGATCAAAATAAATAAATGTTGTTCATTCAGATACAGCATCGAGTTTGCGAGACTATTCGTGATGCTTAGGCAGCTAATACCAGCCAAATTCGTATAGTACCTGCACTTAATCTTTTTGGGGAAAATACGTCAGTTTACACTGGTAAATACATTCAACTGACACATTTGAAAATGTTTATTAAAATTGATTTGAATGCACAAGGCACAAACTCTTTTATAACTTGGGAAAATTATAATAAAATCTTGTGAACGTTTTACATGTTCTTTTATGCGTTCAGTAGCCCGGGTCATGCCGGGTTAAAGATTTATAGACACGCCACATTGCGTAAAACCGTAGTATAAAAACCAACGGCTACGTCTTTTAATTTAATGTCGACACTTTATACCGGGTGTACGCCTACACCGGGATGTCGATGGTCGTGGCCATTTCGTAAAATGATGCCAAGGATATCCGGGACAATGGTCATTAAACCCCCCAAAGGCTTTTAAGCAACAAAACTGTTTAAATGAGCCGATCATATTATTTAAGTAACCACCTAAGCGATGGAAGAATATAATGCTTAATCAAGCGGTATTAATATACCGTAACCCAAGCCCATATAGGGGAAATAAGTTAAAGTATTTACCTTTGCAAGTATATTTCCTTAATTTGGATTAAATCACCGATAGCTTTTACTGGGGCTCCTAATCTGGAACGAAGGTTTTAATTAACCTCTTAGAATCCTAACGAGTCGTTATAATGGCCGTAGCCTAGACCGGTTGGTTCCGTTATATATAGATATGGTTTAATCGCGCGAAAAGGCGAAAACCGAGAATGGAGTGCGATTCTGACCCAACAAGTTCAGAGACTTGTTTTAAGTGGGTTTATGGTTCACACTCTGGATTTTGGGGTCCAAATAATATAATTTGACCCGTATCGGCTAATTTATGAAAACTAGTTTCATAAGCCGGACCGTGCGCGCAATAGGCGAAACGGTTAACCATGAGAGTCGTACGCTTATTTCCTAAGTCAATATGCCTTAAATAGGTTGTGGTATCAGTAGGATACCTTCCGTGATGCCCGTAACGAGTTTAAGTTAATATTATTCCCCGTAGGGACTTTTCGGTCATTTTAAAGACTTAAAAAAAGGGCTTTTCGAGTTCTACAGGAAATCTGAGTTTCCCGAACAGCTTATAAAGCTTAAAATACTTTATTTATTATTTAAAACCAGTAGCAACTGGAATCGGGTCAAAAGACCTTGTAGAACTCATGTTTTGGCCGAAAAGGGCATATTCGGTATTTACCGAACCGTAGCCATAACCGCAGGTTATGAGCGAGGTAAAAATTATTAAAAATCTTTAAAATTCCCAAAATATTATTTTAATATAGTGGGTAAAAGTTTTGGTGACGAAATCTTGGTTTAGGTAGGTGTTATGCTAATTGCGCCGTTAATTACTAAAGTTTACTTCAAATGCGCCATTTAGCATAACTCTCATTCTAGACCTCGGATTGACATGAACTTTACGGACATGCTTATAATTTAATAAGCAAGGTTCTGGTCCGTTCACGTGTCCGGAATACTCGTTTTATTTCCAAAAGGCCGTTACGGTCAACTTTTAGGCGAATGACGGAAATACGTAAAAGACTCGGGTAACTCATGAACCGATCACCGAGGTTTATACCAACATGTGACCTGGTCCTAATAGAGTCCTAAGGCATATCTATACCTCACTAAAACGGGTCAGAACTGAAGTCAAAGCAAAAGTCAAACTTTTGCGACATTCGGCTCCGAACCGGGTCAATATAGCAAATGGTCGATTCAAACGAGCGCAAACAAGTTTATATACTTATTATCATGTTTCATAAGTGTCAAAACAGGTTCCATAACATATACATTACAGATTATGCATAAATCGCTAAAATAGCTTTCTGTTGACTTTTTAACCGCACGTTTGACTCGATATTTGACATAGTTAGAGTGGTGATCAGGGGGAACCCTTTTAGAGGTTTATTACCCACATAAATACCAACTCATAACCACTTTTGATCCGTCATAAGACTGAACCATTTGCAAGTTATTGTAATGACAACCGTTAGTTACGACGGTTGTGTTTATGAGCTATAACTATGGAAATGCAGGACCAAAATGAGTATGAACGACTTACAGAAGTGTGTTCTTGCTTATAGAGCAGAGAAGAGGACTTGAGAGCTCTTGCAATGACCAGAGATGTGTGTTTTTGGTGTTGTGAATGTTATGTGCATAATGTGGCTATTTATAGCCAATGCCAAGCATCTATGATCATTACAAACACCTACAACAGTCCAGGGATGATGGGTAGGTGTCCCAGAGGGCTATGGGTCGAGTAGGGGGCGCCCATGCTCCATTAATTGAGGTTTGATCGTTCACAATGCTCAAAAGGCAAGAAACTACAAAGTTTCTGCATCTGGGCACTTTACGCGACCCGCATGGGAGTTCCCATGCACTTTAACGCGGGTCGCCTGAGTTTAAGAAATCAGACGCGTAATTGAGGTGGCTCGCGGCCCGCCTCAACTTAATCTTAACCTTCACGCGGGTCGCGAGAGGTCTGTTTTTCAGATTTTTAAAATCTTTTGTAATGATTATCAGAATCCGGTAATTAATAACGAAATCTTTCGTAATGATTTACCTGACCTTTCGGGTTTGAAGGGGTAACTTTGCGGTTTGGCCCTCGGTTATTTACCGATAGGGGCCTCGTGTTATATACCCGCATTATAAAGTCCCTTGTTAGTTTATTATTTATTTGGAAAGCCTTAACTTTCACTGTTGACGCTTTTAACCCTTCTTATACGAATGCGAGCATAACTCTTTCGTTTTAAAACGGAACTTCGCGGAATTTATACTGTATATTCTTGTGAGCGTATAATACTGTTACGAAGCCCTGGGAACGTTAAAGGGTCACTCAGAGGTATAATTAAACATGTCGACACAGTTAACCCCTGTAGCTCGTAATCTCTCACTTTCTTCCGCGGTTCGCTTCCGTATGATCTATGATTTATTCGTTTGAAGGTTCAAGCATTTATTTAGGGTTATTATACAGTATATTTACCCTTGTTGACATTCATAACCCTCGAATTTATATACTTTCAAGGTTGGTCAAAATTAGTCCTTTATTTATTATGGATGCCACGTGTAATCAAATGACACGTGTTAACACATCATTGGACACAAAAATTCGAGGTGTTACATTTTGCTTACTGTTAAAGTGTAAAAATTTACTAAAAATATCAGTAGGTATCAAGTCTTATATGATAAAATAGTTTTAATACATACTATGCGTTTAAAATGCGTAAAAAGACGGTTTTAAGCGATTTCCGGGTTTTATAAGAAAACTGATATTTTTATCATTCCAGAAGGCTTAAAATATTTTATTTATCATATAGGATCAGTAGAAAAAGGTTTGGTATCAAAATGATTTGAGTAAATTGTCATTTTAGTCCCTGAGTTTTGTCCAAATTTGCCAGTTTAGTCCAAATAGTTTTTTTTGTGCATCTGGGTCCCTGACTTTTACATTTTGTTGCCATTTTGATCACTTTGCCTAACTCCATCCAAAAACTCCATCTTTAACCAGGGGTATTTTGGGAATTTTCATTTTAAATGTTTTTAATTGCTATTTTGATCCAATTCCAAAAAATCAAAAAAATTCCAAAAAATCAAAAAAATTCCAAAAAATAATAAAAATTCCAAAAAATCATAAAAATTCTAAAAAATCCAAAAAAATCTAAAAAATCCAAAAAATCCGTTTTGGCGCGAACCGTTTCGACCCGTACCGTTTTGAACGCGAACCGTTTCGACCCGTACCGTTTCGAAGCCGAACCGTTTCGACCCGTACCGTTTCGAAGCCGAACCGTTTCAAGCCGAACCGTTTCGACCCGTACCGTTTCGAACCGAACCGTGCCGTATCGAACCGAACCGTTTCGAGCTGAATCGTTTCGAACCCGAACCGTTTCGAGCTGAACCGATTCGACGCGAACCGTTTCGACCCATACCGTTTCGAAGCCGAACCGTTTCGACCAGTACCGTTTCGACCCGTACCGTTTCGACCCGAACCGTGCCGTATCGAACCGAACCGTTTCGAGCTGAACCGTTTCAAACCCGAACCGTTTCGAGCCGTACCGTTTCGACCCGTACCGTTTCGAACCGAACTGTGCCGTTTCGACCCGTGCCGTTTCGAACCGAGACGGTTTCGAACCGAACCGTGCCGTTTCGACCCGTGCCGTTTCGAACCGAACCGTTTCGACCCGTACGGGTCGAAACGGTACGGGTCGAAACGGCACGGTTCGATACGACACGGTTCGGTTCGAAACGGCTCGGTTCGAAACGGCTCGGTTCGATACGGCACGGTTCGGTTCGAAACGGTTCGGCTTGAAATGGTTCGGGTCGAAACGGTTCGGTTCGAAACGGCTCGATTCAATACGGCACGGTTCGGTTTGAAACGGTACGGGTTGAAACGGTTCGGCTTCGAAACGGTTCGCGTCGAAACGGTTCAGCTCGAAACGGTTCGGGTTCGAAACGGTTCAGCTCGAAACGGTTCGGTTCGATACGGCACGGTTCGGTTCGAAACGGTACGGGTCGAAACGGTTCGGCTTGAAACGGTTCGGCTTGAAACGGTACGGGTCGAAACGGTTCGCGTCGAAACGGTTCAGCTTCGAAACGGTACGGGTCGAAACGGTTCGCGCCAAAATGGATTTTTTGGATTTTTTAGAATTTTTTGGATTTTTTAGAATTTTTATGATTTTTTAGAATTTTTATGATTTTTTGGAATTTTTTTGATTTTTTTGAATTTTTTTGATTTTTTGAATTGGATCAAAATGGCAATTAAAAACATTTAAAATGAAAATCCCCAAAATACCCCTGGTTAAAGATGGAGTTTTTGGATGGAGTTAGGCAAAGTGATCAAAATGGCAACAAAATGTAAAAGTCAGGGACCCAGATGCACAAAAAAAACTATTTGGACTAAACTGGCAAATTTGGACAAAACTCAGGGACTAAAATGGCAATTTACTCAAATGATTTGTAAAACTCATTTTATAGGCCAAAAGGGCAAAACCGACAATTACCGAATCAAAGGTATAACTCTATGTTATGCTCAGCCTAAAAATAAATAAAAATCTTCAAAAATCCCAAAATGTTATTTTACATCAGTGGGTAAAAAGTTTGGTATCAAAAATTGGGTTTAGATAGGCTATATGCTAATTACGCCGTTTAATTAATAAAAAGCTTTCTAATTACGCTATTGAGCATAACTCCTAATCTAGACCTCAAATTGATGTCAAACTTTAGGGACATGTTTATATTTCAGTAATAAAGGTTTCTATTCTTTCACATTTTCAAAAATATCATTTTAAGGTCAAAAGGGCATAACAGTCAACATTTAGGCATATAACGGAAACATGCATATGAATCGGATAACTAACGGTCCCTAGTCCTTCAAATCTTTATTTTAACTTGTTATTTTGAACTTTTATCCCCCAAACTTGACTTTTAAGGACCCCAAGTCATAAACCAACTTTGTTAAGTCCCCGGTTATTCATATGATCACCGAAAAGTCTTAAATTTCAACGTTGACGCTTTTAATCCCTCATGTACGAATGTTATCATAACTTTCTCATACTTTATCGAAACCTTGTGAAATTTTTATAACTTATTCTAGTGAGCATAATTAATCGTTACAAAGCTTCGGGTTCGTTAAAAGGTCACTCAAAGGTATAAATTAAACATGTTGACACATTTAACCCCTGTAGTTTGTAATCTCTTACTTTCTTCCACAATTGGCTTCGTATGATTCATAATCATTCGTTTAAGGGTATAAACATTGTGTAGGATTATTGAAAGGTATATTTATCCATTGTTGACACTTTGAATCCTTTTACACATGTAGATTCTTCGTTTGTCAACTTTAGTCCCTCATAAGTATTCTTTTACACGTTTAAAGCTCATGACACGTGTCGATATTATATTGGACATGAATTTTCGAGGTGTTACACATATATCGCATACTTTCAACACGCTATATCGCACATCACAACGCATATTACACTAACGCTAACGATGACATCGTGTGAGTGCTTAAACTACTCCCCTCGCTCATTGTGGTAACGATGACATCACGTGAGTACTTAAGCTACTCCCCTCGCTCGTCGTGGTGCGTCGCAAACGCAAACGCAAACTTGAAATGCAGTTACTTATGCTATGACTTGTTATATATAAGAATAATAATATGTGAGTAACAAACATGTCTAAACGAGCACTCGCTGGCACGCGCAACTCAATTTATCGCACAAAAACGCAACCTAACGCGACGCTACTTATCTCGCTATAACGCTTAATGTATCGACAATGCTTAACACAACAAAGCACGTCGAACAGAATGAAAGTTGGAAAACCAACTCGCACAAGCCGCCCGATCGAATAACCATTCGATCGGATGGACATCCGTCCGGATGACCGTCCGTCCGGATGACCATCCGATCGGATGGCAATCTGTTCGATTGGTCATCCGACCACTTAACTTGCACCACCTTATCACCTCTCACCCTATAAATACTCACCTGTCACATCACTGTTCACTCATGTGACAGCTCTATCCGACCCAGACACTCCCAAGTCATTCTCAAGCACTTTTCCCTCAATCCAAGGCTATTCCGTAAGTATTTCATCCTAAATCTTGTACTTCCATCATTACTACACACTTTCTCATCATCTTCTCCATTAAAATCATTGATTTTCACCAAGAAATCACCTGATTTGGACTTCTTTAAGGTGACGTCATCTCGGTTCCTTATGAACACTGTAGTGTGACATCATCTCGTCAAGAATGGTCCAGATCTAAAGGATTTCTATACGTTTAAACACGAATCTCAATCAGATCTAAACTTTTTCAACAGTTTTCATACTTTTCTCCAACTTCTTCGCTTTTCTACTCAGGGCCGATGGAATCTAGACTCATTCAGCCTCTCTACTCATTCTCTAGTTGAAGAACCGGTCTGAGAACGGATTGCCACCGAAGAGACGACCGATTCACAGGTTTGACATGAAACTCTATCAAGAACAATTAGGCTGATTGAATGGGGCGATTCCCATCCGATCGACTGAGCTGGACTTGGTGTGGTTTTCCGTTGTTTGACACGTCGTCACGCCGTCTCCGTTAAAACTCAAACTTTTAACTTAGAAAATTTTACAAAGTTTCCAATCAACAGATCACTCGATCGAATAGCCATCCGATCGGATGACCATCCGATCGAATGTCTATTCGACCAGGTGACTTGCCTCATAAGTTCAACAGTTAAACAATTTGACAAATACACTTCCTCAATCGAATGACCAACCGACCGAATGGTCATCCGTCCGGACGGTCATTCGATCGAACCACCATTCGATCGCATGTGTGTTCACTCGTTCACCTCACCATTCGACACTTATCTCATCCAATGCACTGTTTACACGTTGTTCAGATGCTTATGCTATCGTTCTATGATCAGGCTAACTCCAACGCGCTCCCTTCAATCCAATTCAAGGCTGTGTTTATTATTAAACACATACTGTGAGTATACTTGACCCCTTTTAAACGCTTTAAATACACTCTGGGGCATACGTTCATATCTAAAACGCACTTATCAAAACGCAGTCTATACTCTAAAATATTATCACATGCGAATAACTGACGTACATATTTACACGTGATGCTTGATACATATGTGCTAGGACTTTTACTCGCGACACCCACCTTAACTAGTATGGTACTATACTTGGACTCACACCTGACGGGGTCTAGTTAAGGAAGTCACGCCCTTTTAGGGATCTCCCCCGCAGTCATCGAGTGACTTAGCTGGTAGTATTTATCTTGTGGTGTATATGTTGTGTGTCCCATTTATGTATGTGGAAATTCGCAGCGCTTTTATCTACTTTATACTATTTCAAACCTGTATGCTCGCCAATACTTTTGTATTGACATTATTTTAACGTATGTTGCAGGTTAATCGCAGGCTATCTCGAATCAAGCTAGGAAGTTTAGAAACTCACAATAAATCTAGGTTGTCGGATTTGTATTGTTTGAGAGAACATGAAATCTGTATGACTGTTTGCTAATATATTGTTTATTAGTATGGGATAATGAATGTATTAAGTGTTGTCGCTAAATAGTTGTTATGGATTCTCTTGAGCAATCTGATTCGCCTAGTGCCGCACCCCGATGATTCCGCCATTGGTTGGGGTGTGACACTGAAGTCGACGAGGGAGGGATGGCGATGGCTAGAAAGTGGTGTGGTGGCTAGGGTTTGTTAATTTATGACAAAAAAAAATGATATTATAGTTTCCAGTTTATACTTTATGCATATTTTGTAGCTAGTAACATAATCCCATGATTTTAGGAATATTTCTAACAAATAAGATATTGATTAAATATTATTTAATTGGTTTAATCAAATCTCATTTGGTTAATAATTATCCAACTCAAATTCATATACATATATATATATATATATGTGTGTATCATCCGAATCTAATTATTTTTATAAACAATTGGCTTTAACGAACATGGTACTTTATGCCGGAATAGTAGGTGGCGGTGGCCTTAGATTAACAACGATGTATGATTTCCACGATAGTGAAAGTTCTCGGCGTTTGGAGACGAAAACAAGCACCAATGGCGTATATGATGACCAACGGGCAAAACGACGGGGGCATTAAAATATATAAATTACACTAGTTTTGCATTTATAAAAATGGAATTAACAAAAACTAAAGTACACACACATAGGCAAGTGTACATATCGTATTCGTATTATAATACTGGCAAGAACCAAGTATCGATCCTAAAGACACCGTGGCTCCTAATAATCAATCGTATCTCAATATCTTACCAATGTAACAATGATTTATGAAGAAACCAATGACTTCTAGTAAGCACGAATTGTAGATTTAGAGAATGAACCATTTAGACCTTGACTATAATGACTATCAATTTCAAGTTATGAAAATTGTTTTATTAATTAGTTAAAACAATGTGTGAAGTGCTAAAATGGATTAAGCCCACTAGGGTTAATCCCATAAAATCAGAGAATCGTTGTTATAAATACATACCAAATCCTAATCTCGTGAAGCAAGTTATAGTTATCATAATTTATGATTTAAGGTTTCTAGGGTGGGTTCGAGACTGATCAACAACATTGCTACTTACGAACTAGTCAAGATCAACCATATACAAAACTCTAACTAGTTTCTAGTTCCTTTTATTCATATTCTTTCTATAGGTAGCTCACAAATTTTACTAGTTATATCATCAAGCTGTTTATTATATGTTAAGGTTTTAAGCCTCAAATTATAAGTGCACTTTTATAACCTAAAGATAATACTTATTGAATCTAGCATGCATAACTTCACAGAAAGATCAACAAGACCACACAATCATATCCAAAACCAATAATAACAAGTAATCATACATATCATAAGATCAAAATAACCAAAAATTGCTAAAATCACAATATCATTCGTAAAAAACAATGTTTAAATCAAATAGGAACAAGAATCATCTTAGCCTAAATGGCTACAAAAGTTTAGCCTAACATGGCAATGTAAAATAAACTAAAACTAGATCTTTATGAAATCATGGATGAGATGGAAAATGAAAACGAAAGCATACTGAATCGATATACGCGATTAATCGCGAACCGAGTAGTAGAATCTTCGATCCTCAAGCTTCTAGACCTCCAGATCTTCAATTCTTCAATTCTGCTCCTAAACAACCTTCTTAACCTAAAAAACAAGTCCCTAAGGTTTCTAGTCGTCACGGGCTTAAAAAGACAAAAGTTAGGGTTTCGGCGACGGTACGACCCGTACCTTCTTAAGGAAGTATGAGTCGTACCCCCTTCAAGACAAAAAGTTTCCAAAATATCTTGGTGAACAAGTTGGAGAAAAAAGACATACGCTCGTACCCTCTTAAGGGAGTATGACATGTATCCGTATTAAGCCTCAAAACCTTATATTAGGATTCCTCTTGTCGAAACAGTTAAGATTCATATAGTATGGGCCCGTAACTCATATTCTAGCTCAAGGTATGTTTGTCTAAATTCTAGATTCTTCTTTTGTCGCGCAATTTTGCTATGATTCTTTATGTTTTCATGCAAACTCTTCATGAACACCATCTACACCTATAATTTCACAATATAAATGATAAGTACCATAATCTTATGGAATTTGCAATATAAACCCGTTTATTGTTGAATGAAAAACATGTTAGGTTAAGAGCACACCAAATATCGCCACACTTGAACTTTGTTTATCCTCAAGCAAACTCCCAGACTACAATCCAACTAACCCCTATGACAATCATATTATGATATAAAATTCCTAGCCGAATAGATATCCAAAGCCATAATGATTTTCAAGGACATCAACATATTTTATTAGAAACAAACCGAACTTCTAACTTTTTTAAAAAAACAAAGGCAATATCCACCTGGTGAACATGTCTACAAGATTCTTCTTACTCATCAACTCACACTCCTTACAATGTTCACTCCACTTGGCTTATTTCTGTATGACTGGCAAAAAATGTGCTAGTATATATGTAATATCGCTCAATGCTAAACAGTGAAGCATCATTATCATATGCTTGTAACAGGATCAAGGAGTTCAGGGAGCTATAATATATGAATCTAGGGTGTCTTGGTAAGCCGAAGAAGAAAACCCAGGAAAAAAACTAACCCAACAGTCCAAACATTGTGTTGGGTGTTTCAAATGGCCCGGGTGTTTCCACCCTCGTTCACAGAAAAGTAGCAGCATATGAATTAGAGGGGCAATGTTACAAACGCTAGGTCTCAGGATTTCAAACGTCGGCGGCCCAAAATCTCTGGATTTTCCCCAAATTAAGCCCTACTTAAACATACCCTTTAGGGTTTCAAAAACTAACATCTTTAATATGAATTCTCAATGAAGAAAGGCGATCTTGGTGAGTTCTAATAATCCAAATTACATCTCGGTTCATGTTTCGAATATCCGAATCAAGATTTGAAGACGTAATCAAGGTGATGCAAGGCTAAATAATTTGTGTTCATTCTCAGGTGTAGGGTTTGTGAGATAGTTATTGCTTACCTAGTTTTGGATGTGGATTAGACTTAATATTTCAATTAGATTGATTTATATGTTTACTTGTTTGATTAACGGTTTTGATTTTGTTTTAGTTAATTGATATCCATCAGTTCTTGTTTTCGATCATTAACAATTGGCATAATTGTTTTATCTTTTCTACACTTGTAACTGTTTAATTGAAAACCTAATTGTGATATTATTTGGTTTAACATCGTTAATCATCATAATCTAGTAATTGGTTTTTAAACTATTCATCAATTCAAGTAGTTCAACAAATGTTGTCTATGTAGTTTCCGGTTGGTAAACTTAGGTGAAACAAACAGTTTTAAAGGCCTGAAACTTGGTTGTGATCTGGTTATCCAAAAACTTGTCTAAATCAGTTCTAGTTCTCATTAAACTTTCACAATCAACAATCAAATCCAAATCTCAAATTTACTTTAGTGTATAATTTAATTAACACATTCATATAAACAGTATTCTCCATTGATTCTCCATGGTTCGACACCTTACTTACCCTTACCAGATAAAGGCGTTTAGAACTTTCATTTTAAACTTATTTTTTATTGACCTTCGACAACGATCATGTGATGTTTGGCGTTGGAACAACTTTAACAATCGGTGAAGGCTTGGCATTGGATGTGGATGAACATTTGATTTTGTGTTTTATTAGACATTGTTTATGTTGAGATATGCTTATGTTGTGTTATGTTATGGTGATTGAATAATGGTTTTCTTAAGTAATTTTTACAAATAACATGTCTAAGCTTTAAGGTGTTATATAAATACCTTACATTTCTAATAAGGCTATATACCTAGGAGAATTTTATATATGCCCTTATAAACCTCTTAAATATCGTATATATTTGAAGGGGTATGGTCCCAGATCTCGTACCAGCATGGCCGCGAGTGACCATTACCCTTATCAAAAAAACCCCACCAGCAAGAACTTATCTGTGTCCGTGCGGGCACGCGCGAACATAGCAGTCGAATCCAATCGGTCAAGTGATAGGAAGAAGACTACGCATAGCGATGCGGCCTAGCACCGCATCCTATGAACATTTTCGTCACAACAAGGGATCTGGACGACAACAACAATCACCACAAGTGGCGATGCGGCCTGGCACCGCATCCCGCAGTCTTCGCCAGAGTAAGAACGCGGAAACAACAGCAGTTACCGCAGGCAGCGATGCGGCGCGACACTGCATCCTGCCCTCGAGGCAAGTAGGACTGACACCACAGAGCAAGTGGCACCAATGACAGTCGCCTGTCAGCCCATACGTAAGCAACAGACTTACACCGCAGTAGGACGTGGCTTCACCTCCACCGCCGACAAGCCTGACACACCTGCGTAAGGGCGGCGCATCGTCAGTCTGTCCACTCAACCACCCTCCTTCACTCCTCGGCTATAAATACCCATCCCAAACCAGGTTTGAGGTATCTCTTCACAACTCTCTCACTACTACTACTATCACACACTTTGCTTCACAAACAAATTACTGATTCTCACGCCGGAGAGTGGTAACAAGGAGCACCCCCCACCCCTTCCTCCATGTTACGAGTCACGGTGTGTTTTCCTTGTGCAGGAGACAACCAAGCTGACGGTCCAGCCACCGATCCTCGGAAAGAAGGGATTAACCCTACTTGACGAGACCAATGAATTAACCTCTCTTGGTTAACCACTGTTTCATCATTGGCGCCCACCGCTACTCTTAGCACTTTTTTCACATCTCTTTCTTTCTTGAGATCATATCTGATCGTCCAAACAATGCTAACGGGGAAAATCTAAATGTTACACCCTAACACGCTTTAACTGAAAAGACGCAGCGGAAATACGTGCCATAAAATTTCTTTCATTACAAACGTCTTGACTTACTTGAAAGTTTGTTTTAATATGAATCTTTTACATAAATAAGGTATCAGTCATGTTTACTAAAGTACATACTCAATTATCCCCGTACAATCTACTTTGTGACCCGATCTTCGATCTCTATTCCTCGTGACAACCGCCTACGATTCGTACAACCTGCACTCACCACATGCATTCATAACATTAGTATACAATACATAAACAAGATTCAATCTCGTACACTTCCCATTTCCTTATCTTTCTAACTTTAAGCATTTCATCTGCATATCCATATCCTGGCGAGTCTTCAATAATGTACCTGCATTACCTTTCATTCTCAAGGCACACTATTAATAACGTATTACTCAACGTACCCAAATCACGCGTACATACATTCTTACATGCATACATACACATCTGCATACGTACATGCCTTCCTATATCTCTACAAACATGCATAAACTCATACGTACCTTCATATATACCAAACACACATCTACATACGCACATACATTACTACGTCTCTACGTACGTACATATACACATACGTATCTTCACATATACATAAATGCATACCTACATACGTACATACATTACTACGTCTCTACTTACTTACATACTCACATTTACACATTCAAGATCTTACCGAACCCTTGTATACTCATACATACTGTTATTCTTACATACGTAGACATCCACATGCATACATATATAGGGGAAGGATGTATAGAAAACCCACTTTAATTTAGAAAACCCGGGAAACTCAAAGCTCCCGATGTTTTTTTTTTTTTTTTTGAAAAAATTTACACATGTTATATACATGTTTTTAAGGGTTTTGGGCAAAAAAAATCAAAAAAGCGCCGAGTAGTTATTTTTTAAAAACATAAACAAGTTTTGGTGTAACACTTGTTACATTCATTTGACGTATTTGTAACATGTGTTACACCAAAACTTGTTTATTTTTTTTTTAAATATCTACTCGGTGCTTTTTTGATTTTTTTTGCCCAAAACTCTTAAAAACATGTATATAACATGTGTAAATTTTTTCAGAAAAAAAAAACATCGGGAGCTTTGAGTTTCCCGAGTTCTAAATTAAAGTGGGTTTTCTATAGATACTTACATTACATATATATACACATCTACAGATATACATACCCATATATACACATACAAGCTCTCACATACTTCTTACATAATCATACATTAATTACATGGGACTTAGACTTAGATTTATAGCCCATAGACATCTAAGGAACCATCAAAATCATGTTTAGAAAGTTCACCGTAGACCACGGATAACAAACCAAAGCCTACGATAAATAAATCAACTTAAATAACAAATTTTTAGGTTTTTGAGCTTGGGGAGGGCGTCGGCGACAGCCCTAGGGTCGTCGGCGATGGCCCTTGCAATTACCCGTAGCCAAAAATCCCCGTAGACAGTTAAATAACCCGTCAGCCAAAAATTCACTTTCTGGAGCCCGTCGGCGACGCCCCCATACCCATCGGCGACGCCCTCTAGAATTTGCAGTTTTCTGCAGTTCCGTTTCGTCGTCCGTACGCACTAAAACGCGCATAACTTTTGAACCGTTTACCTGTTTAACCTCCCGTTTCTTCCTACATGCTTGTAAATTCACAATCTATCATATAAACTTAAAATCCCATATCCGGATTAAGAAAATTCTTATCTTACGCACTATCGACTTACTACCTTTTTACAAGTTTTGACCCGTTCTTGCATTTATTAGAAGTAATCTGACTATTTAACCTCGACTCCTCATGAACCTTTTAATATCAACGTTATTTATCATAAAGGATTGAATTCTTGGATGTCTTGCCTACTCTTAGCGCATTTTCGCTCAAAAGATTATTTTGACCCGTTATGGGTATTTACGCATTAAGTGGTTTATGACATACAAAACCATACTCCACATTTTCACACTTGACCAAAACCATTACACTAATCGAATAGCTTCCTTATAGTCTACTTTTAAGAATGTTCTCCCAATATACCCATCAAGGGCGTTTTAATCAACTTTATTCCCATTATGCACAACGAAAGACTTCAACACATACTTGACATCAAACATCATGTTTAATTAAATAAAGCATTATATTACTTAAACAAACTAAGAAGTGACTACGGAAATCACTTACCTCATGCATCCGTGTTCATATCCGATCCCTTGCTTCCTCTTGGCCCGTTAACACCTCGTGCTTGAGCCCGTCTCGACTTGATTCCTATACTTCCATTTCGTCGAAATCACACTCTTATTAGCATACTCGTTTGTACATGTTAACAATCATATCAATCTCATATTTCACGTTTGACTTACTTTAGTCACAATCAACAAGCATAAGACATATAATCAAATTCATATCTTTTTCAAACTCATGAAATTCGTCATGCCATCACCAATATCACGTATCGGCATAACATGTAACTTACGACTTCCTATAGTCTTATTTTTTATGGCAACAAATCATATCATGCTTCCTATACGTAGTTGACTTTCAGAAGTCAACAATTCATTATGTGAACTTTCGACTTATTCTCATCTACTCGTAATATCAAAGTAGGCTATACAAAAAGGCACCATATACATTACCTACTCTCGATGCAAATGTGCTTACAACCATATTCAAATTAGTAATTTAACATGATCATACCATCATTTTCGTATTTCATTCCTATATACACCAAGCTTTTTCATAACATTTTGCATCCTAACTTCACTTAAGCATTTCATCATACACTTGGCGTGCGTACCACCTTTTAAGCATAACGTACAACTAATTCATGCATAATCTTCTAAATTCATACATAGTTCATCAAATCCTTCTACTCATCAACATGTAGTATTTAAAATTAAACATCAAACATATTATCATCGCATTTCATTCAATCCATCTAACAACAAATCATCATACCCGCATAATACATCAATCTTTCAACAAGAATTAGGCATAGGTGGTGATTCAAGTCATCATCCTCACAATAACAAACGGGTTTCACCCCTAAACATCAAATTAACACTAACCATACATAACCTATGTTCTATATGGTGATTCTAACACATATACATGATTAATTTCACACAATTTCACGGATTAATCATAAACCCACTTCATACAAGATAATCAAATCATAAATTGCAACATACCTTATGATCAATACACTTAGATTAAGTTATATCTAGCCTCATGCATTCGATTTCTTCTCAAAATCAGGTTCAATTCTTGAGTTCTTGTAAGTAGTTGAAGGAGAAGGGTTTCCCCTTGCTCCTGATCGTTCTCACGCACACACATACACACCTTGTGTGTGTGAGATTTTTGTTTTAATTATATTCAGTTTCAAATTTGGCAATCCTAGTCCCTCAAGTTTATCCCCCATCCTAGTTGCCACAAGTTTCATTCCCTTACTTAATTTACTAGACATTTAACTAGGTTTACTAACCTAGTTATTATACCTAATTTTGTTAAACATGATAACAAACTAGCAAATTAATAATTCGGTTTTTGGGGTGTTACAAGTCTACCCCCCTTAAATGAGGTTTCGTCCCCGAAACCTCTCTCATTCAAACCAAACCTATTCTACTCTTACCCCTTTCAAGTTGTTCATCCACAATACTTATGTTTAATTCTGATCCAGAGCTCTTATTAGTGTCTTTTACTTTATAATACTGGCTCTTAGCACATATCATCACTGGCGTCTCATTCATCGAATTCATTCCAATTGTATATAATTATTAGTCATACAAACCTAAGTCTGCGGCTTGTTTCTAACTTCCTATATAAGCATATTACATTCATATATTTGCTAATAGAAATAAATCGATTTATTTCATGCTACTCATACATCATATACTATCTTTCATTTTGTTTACTATGAGCCATCCTAAACATTCCATTTCTATCATTACTTCTGATTGCCTTTAAGCTCTTGGGAGGGGTCGATATATTATCATACGCATACTGTATAATCATTCAAGGACTTATTATTATAACTAAGATCACCCCTTCTTAAACTTACTTATCCGTTCTTAACACGAAGACTAAGCATTATTCCCATGGTTACTATTGTTATTTATGCCATGGTATCTTTTCTACAAGGTCTTGCTCAAAATGAACATGGCCAACAAGCCGAGCATCAAGGTTAGCACTTTTTAACAATACTTGTCGTCTTGTATATTCTATCAGAATTTCCACAGTTACGAGCATTCAAATTCAGTACCACCCGACGATCTTTACGTATATTTTGAAATTCATTCCACATTTTGGATTATAGTTTTGCATATATACATTCGATTATGACACATCCATCTCTAGTCGAGTCATAACCTCCTACTAAAGCTACAACCCTTTTTATACATACCTGACGGAAGTAGATCCCATTGATCGTTATCCATACCTTACGATGCTCATTCCTTCCCGATTAGTGACTTTGCGTGCCCAATCATCAAACTCACCTATGAGTATTTAACAAATCAACACATTAACTATCGAGTTCAAATAGCGATCGCCATCTGACCCGTATGACCATTTATCCTTTCGACCATTCTCGTATGCAAGACATTTGCATAAATATATTCATACATATATATATGAAAGTTTAAACGCAATTTGGATCATACTACTTAAGGAATATTTACTTGTTTGGTCCGTATTTACTTAAGTATTCGAATATTTTCATTCTCATCATACTTTTGTTCATTTGCTTTACATTTACTTATATGACTTGTGTGACACAATCATGGTCAAACTATTGACTTCTTCTTAAGTGGACTAGTTTTCGTCTTTTATATCTTAAATCCGTTTCGCGGATTCGAACACCTTACTCATACCTTTCGTACCTTTTATGTTTTGAATCCGTCTCACGGATTCAAATGTTGCATTTACCTCTTTCATTCTTTGAATCCGTCTCGCGGATTCAGACATTTTATTCATGCCTTTCCTTCCTTGAATCCGTCTTGCGGATTCAAGCATTGCATTCATATCTTTCATTCCTTGAATCCGCGAGACGGATTCAAGCATTGCATTCATATCTATCATTCCTTGAACCCGTCTCGCGGATTCAAGCATTGCATTCACATCTTTCATTCCTTGAATCCGTCTCGCGGATTCAAGCATTGCATTCGCATCTTTCATTCCTTGAATCCGTCTCGCGGATTCAAGCATTGCATTCGCATCTTTCATTCCTTGAATCCGTCTCGCGGATTCAAGCATTGCATTCACATCTTTCATTCCTTGAATCCGTCTCGCGGATTCAAGCATTGCATTCACATCTTTCATTCCTACAAGGTACTCTCAATCTCCCGAGAGTCTTACTACCCATTTCACCCACACGCTTAGCTGCTACCAAACTCTATCGGACATACCTGTAACAATTATCACTGTCTCACAAACGCCATACGTTTCTTGTGTACTGGCCAGGTACACATTCCACGTACTAGTTTTGTGTCTTCGCGTAATCGCCACCTTATGTCCGAAGAATTTAGTTTCGGCACGTGTAACATTTTCAAAACTTATTTACCATGTCGTTATTATAATTTGTTCAAAATTTTTCTTTCACTTGCTTAACTATACCATTTCATACTCCCATACGTTAGGTTTACGTACCTGGGGTCAATTCGTCTCATTACTTGCCTCGATGCCGGTCCTAGACCGTATTCACGGATCATCTCTTCCAACAATTGCGCTTACCCTTCACATAACATACTACTAGTTTCCTTCAATTACATAATCTAATATATACTTACATTCGCTTTTGCCTTTAGGCCTCGATCGAGTCTTGGATTGTACGGGTTCTTGGTCACGGGAGCACACCGGTTTGAGTTCAAGTATTTACCTCCTGTTACTTGATTCTCTCAAACCAGGGCTCTGATACCAACTTGTTACACTCTAACACGCTTTAACCGAAAAGACGCAGCGGAAATACGTGCCATAAAATTTCTTTCATTACAAACGTCTAGACTTACTTGAAAGTTTGTTTTAATATGAATCTTTTACATAAATAAGGTATCAGTCATGTTTACTAAAGTACATACTCAATTATCCCCGTACAATCTACTTTGTGACCCGATCTTCGATCTCTATTCCTCGTGACAACCGCCTGCGATTCGTACAACCTGCACTCACCACATGCATTCATAACATTAGTATACAATACATAAACAAGATTCAATCTCGTACACTTCCCATTTCCTTATCTTTCTAACTTTAAGCATTTCATTTGTATATCCATATCCTGGCGAGTCTTCAATAATGTACCTGCATTACCTTTCATTCTCAAGGCACACTATTAATAACGTATTACTCAACGTACCCAAATCACGCGTACATACATTCTTACATGCATACATACACATCTGCATACGTACATGCCTTCCTATATCTCTACAAACATGCATAAACTCATACGTACCTTCATATATACCAAACACACATCTACATACGCACATACATTACTAGGTCTCTACGTACGTACATATACACATACGTATCTTCACATATACATAAATGCATACCTACATACGTACATACATTACTACGTCTCTACTTACTTACATACTCACATTTACACATTCAAGATCTTACCGAACCCTTGTATACTCATACATACCTTTATTCTTACATACGTAGACATCCACATGCATACATATATATACACATCTACAGATATACATACCCATATATACACATACAAGCTCTCACATACTTCTTACATAATCATACATTAATTACATGGGACTTAGACTTAGATTTATAGCCCCTAGACATCTAAGGAACCATCAAAATCAAGTTTGGAAAGTTCACCGTAGACCACAGATAACAAACCGAAGCCTACGATACATAAATCAACTTAAATAACAAATTTTTAGGTTTTTGAGCTTGGGGAGGGCGTCGGCGACGGCCCTTGCAATTACCCGTAGCCAAAAATCCCCGTAGACAGTTAAATAACCCGTCAGCCAAAAATTCACTTTCTGGAGCCCGTCGGCGACGCCCCCATACCCGTCGGCCACGCCCTCTAGAATTTGCAGTTTTCTGCAGTTCCGTTTCGTCGTCCGTACGCACTAAAACGCGCATAACTTTTGAACCGTTTACCCGTTTAACCTCCCGTTTCTTCCTACATGCTTGTAAATTCACAATCTATCATATAAACTTAAAATCCCATATCCGGATTAAGAAAATTCTTATCTTACGCACTATCGACTTACTACCTTATTACAAGTTTTGACGCGTTCTTGCATTTATTAGAAGTAATCTGATTATTTAACCTCGACTCCTCATGAACCTTTTGATATCAACGTTATTTATCATAAAGGATTGAATTCTTGGATGTCTTGCCTACTCTTAGCGCATTTTCGCTCAAAATATTATTTTGACCCGTTATGGGTATTTACGCATTAAGTGGTTTATGACATACAAAACCATACTCCACATTTTCACACTTGACCAAAACCATTACACTAATCGAATAGCTTCCTTATAGTCTACTTTTAAGAATGTTCTCCCAATATACCCATCAAGGGCGTTTTAATCAACTTTATTCCCATTATGCACAACGAAAGACTTCAACACATACTTGACATCAAACATCATGTTTAATTAAATAAAGCATTATATTACTTAAACAAACTAAGAAGTGACTACGGAAATCACTTACCTCATGCATCCGTGTTCATATCCGATCCCTTGCTTCCTCTTGGCCCGTTAACACCTCGTGCTTGAGCCCGTCTCGACTTGATTCCTATACTTCCATTTCGTCGAAATCACACTCTTATTAGCATACTCGTTTGTACATGTTAACAATCATATCAATCTCATATTTCACGTTTGACTTACTTTAGTCATAATCAACAAGCATAAGACATATAATCAAATTCATATCTTTTTCAAACTCATGAAATTCGTCATGCCATCACCAATATCACGTATCGGCATAACATGTAACTTACGACTTCCTATAGTCTTATTTTTTATGGCAACAAATCATATCATGCTTCCTATACGTAGTTGACTTTCAGAAGTCAACAATTCATTATGTGAACTTTCGACTTATTCTCATCTACTCGTAATATCAAAGTAGGCTATACAAAAAGGCACCATATACATTACCTACTCTCGATGCAAATGTGCTTACAACCATATTCAAATTAGTAATTTAACATGATCATACCTTCATTTTCGTATTTCATTCCTATATACACCAAGCTTTTTCATAACATTTTGCATCCTAACTTCACTTAAGCATTTCATCATACACTTGGCGTGCGTACCACCTTTTAAGCATAACGTACAACTAATTCATGCATAATCTTCTAAATTCATACATAGTTCATCAAATCCTTCTACTCATCAACATGTAGTATTTAAAATTAAACATCAAACATATTATCATCGCATTTCATTCAATCCATCTAACAACAAATCATCATACCCGCATAATACATCAATCTTTCAACAAGAATTAGACATAGGTGGTGATTCAAGTCATCATCCTCACAATAACAAACGGGTTTCACCCCTAAACATCAAATTAACACTAACCATACATAACCTATGTTCTATATGGTGATTCTAACACATATACATGATTAATTTCACACAATTTCACGGATTAATCATAAACCCACTTCATACAAGATAATCAAATCATAAATTGCAACATACCTTATGATCAATACACTTAGATTATGTTATATCTAGCCTCCTGCATTCGATTTCTTCTCAAAATCAGGTTCAGTTCTTGAGTTCTTGTAAGTAGTTGAAGGAGAAGGATTTCCCCTTGCTCCTGATCGTTCTCACACACACACACACCTTGTATGTGTGAGATTTTTGTTTTAATTATATTCAGTTTCAAATTTGGCAATCCTAGTCCCTCAAGTTTATCACCCATCCTAGTTGCCACAAGTTTCATTCCCTTACTTAATTTGCTAGACATTTAACTAGGTTTACTAACCTAGTTATTATACCTAATTTTGTTAAACATGATAACAAACTAGCAAATTAATAATTCGGTTTTTGGGGTGTTACACTAAACCCCGCAAAACCAGGGCCTGCGGGGACTGCTCCCCCAGCCCAAAACGTTGGCCACATCGGCACATCCACACAAGGGGGCACTCCCCCCACATTCGCACCAGATTTTTCACAGTATGCTTCGGTGATACCTCCGGGCATGGATCTCCATGCCTGGTATTACCAACAACAAACTATGCTGGCTGCAGCATACAATAGAGCTTGCGCTGAAGCGCAAATTCCCGACGCTCCCACCCCCGTACCACATACACCTGCGGGTCGTACCCTGCAATACAACGGCAGGGTCCCCACACACCCAGCCTCTCGCAGTAGACACGAGGACCGCGGTTCCTCTTACTGCGAAGTCCGCATGCTCGATGACGACGATTCCACATACGGGTCCCGCCACATGGGCCTAATACATAGCCGCCTAGGCCCTCATGGCGAAACTAGGCGGCAGTCTACAGCCCACCACGGCTCCGGCATCCATAGCCGCCTAGGACTACAACCCCATAACGAGGGGTATGATCGTACCGACCCGGATGACCATACATATTGCGGGGAGTCTCACACAGCTAACAGCAGATCAGGAGGACACAATTACGTTCCTCCCACGACACCCCGCACTACATACCTCCGCGCTGCTAAGCGCAACCAAACTCAGGCCTACAGGCCAAAATCCGTAGGCGAAAAATCCAAATTTGTACTGGAGATTGCCCACGCTGATGTCACAACGACTAAGCTCCCACTAACGATTGGGAAGTATAATGGTTCGTCCGACCCAGACGACCACATGAACATTTTTACCGGCGCTGGGTGCAATGGCAAGTGGGACGAGGCCACTTGGTGTCATTTTTCCCCCAGACCCTTACTAGTCTTGCGAGGGCTTGGTTCGATTCTTTGCAAGTGGGATCACTGGCCTCATTTAAAGACCTGCAAGCAAGATTCCTTGCACATTTCAGCCAACAGCGACGTCACAAACGAGATTCCATGGACGTCATGAACATCTGGCGCGGAGACAACGAAACTCTGGAGTGGTTTGTTGTCCGCTACAATAAAGAGTGCCTCGAGATCGGCGGGGTAGCAGATCAAATGGCACTCAACGATTTCATTCAAGCCGTCAAGGACAATGAAATGGTTATGACCATCTCAGGCAAGGAGGGCTTGCCAGAAAGGTGGGATAACGTCATGGCCGCGGTCAAGACGTACGCCCAAACTCAGCGGTCTCTCAAACCGCACACTGCCAAGGCACAGCCCCAAGCGGAAGGTCAATCCTCCCGCCAAGACTCCAAGGCAATAACAAACGCAACCAGGACACGTGGAATCGTGGCAACGATTCCAAACCGTACGTCCCACGCAGCCACCAGCCCGACACAAGGGCAACAATCAATGCCCAGCGCGACAACTGGGCATCCAAGAAAGAATCTCGGGACCGTAGTTGGACCGAGATCAACCAGTCGCCAAGTGACATCCTCCTCTCAGACGCGCAATTCTTGCGACCGACCCAACCAATGAAGTCCAAAACGAACCAGGATACTGTGAGTATCACAAGGACTCGGGCCACACAACCAACAACTGCATTAGTCTCCGACTGGAGATTGAGCGAGCCCTAAAGGAGGGGAAGCTGCAACACTTGTTGATAGCCGCGCAAAAGCAAACCAAGCGCATCACCCCCCACAACGAGGGCACCTCCACGGGTAAAAGGACCATCTATGTGGCCTCAACCCACATGATTAATGGAGGACGTGGAAAGCCGCGCAAAGCGGCAAGAAGATCGAACAATGACTAGAAAGACGAACAAGTCGTCTTTCCAAAAGTCCGAGGCTGACCGCGCGATAGGGGCGCCGTCGTCATTACAGGCTACCTGGCTCATTACTGCACGGAGCGATTATTCATCGACACGGGCAGTACCTCTGACATTATATATGAGCAGTGCATCAACCAGTTTGATCAGGAAGACAAGGATCGGTTGCAGCCGGTAGATTACCCCTTGGCCGGATTCGCGGGGGAAACCGTATCCCCCCTGGGCCAAATCACTTTCCCCGTGCGCCTTACCAACGGAAGGCACATGCGAACGGAGGAGGTGAACTTCATGGTTTTACCCCACACCTCCAGATACGACGTACTTCTTGGGCGAGAGTCCCAAGGCGATTTCAACATGATTACATGTAGGATCGTTTGATGACCCGAACGAGTCGTTCAGAGGTGTTTTCGTCAAGTACAGGTGCGGAAAACAAGTAAATGACGTAGGAATAGCTTGATATACACTTTAAACTCTTTTTCCATTGATCTGACGATGAGTACAACCTGTTTTCGATCCGGCAGCACTTCGGTACGAAAATCAGGAACCGTTACAAATGAGATCGCTCCTATGGTATATATAGGCAACTGGAACCGCTTATTGGACATGCCCAATAAGCGATCCAGGCTGACATATAAGCGACCCACAATCTTGACACATAAGCGGTTCAAGATGTTGTCACATAAGCGATCCACTATCACCATGTACCTATGAGCGATCCATAACCCTAAAACTTATACAATCTCACTATTTCTCGTATATTGTGCCCAGATCTAACATTTAAGACTAATGACTCGATACAAGACGTAATCAGCAGATGTAGTGCACCAACAGACTCCCCCTCAGATGTTGATGGAGTCGACTATCGAGTCACACCATGCTGTATCTTCACATCTTCAGTCTTGATAAGTCTTCGAGCTTTTCTTTCTCTATCTACAGACTCCCCCTCTCGATTTACTGGTATTCACATCTTCAGTAACATCTTCAGGATCGTTGTCTGATCTACACAGGCCTTCAGAATCAAATAACCTGGCTCTAAAAACACTTTAATTCTCTTGATCAGATCTCTTGATTCCTTAAGTTCATCAGCATCATCAGTTTGTCATGATCTTCAGAATCAGAATCTGATTTTCACAGTCTTTTAGAATCAAATGTCCTGGCTTTCCTGCATAAACTCTACCTCAAAGTAAATTTCTTTACAAATTGATTTCAACAACAATGCACCAGCATTTTACTCCCCTCAAAAACAATCTATGATGAACCACTTGAAGAAGATAAGATTTAACGAAAACAATTAGATTTACACAAACACTCCCCCTCAAATATTGTTCATCATGTTTAGCACTCGGAATTTTGAAAATCAGTTTTCCAACATCAGTTGTCGAAAATCTTTTTGAATTTTTCAAAATTTATGCTAAAACACACACAAAATCTTTTTGGATTTTTCAAAGTGAGAAAATAAAATGCAGAAATAAACTATTTACACACAATATTTTTGTGAGTTCGTGCAAGAGGATCATATCAGTTTATGAAACAAATCACCAACACCGTTAAGCTTGATTTCATTATAAGCTTTAAACAATTTACCTAGATTGTCAGTATGTTTGTCCTCTTAAATTCTCAACACAAATTTCAATCGATTCGAGATACGAGATTAATGTTTTAGAGACTTAAACTTAATTGTGTATCACTCCACTTGAATATATTCCTGTATCCAGATCCCAAATATTCAGTCTTACAGGTGAGTATACCACAGCTGATATCTGTAAAGGGGTTAGTTGCGAAACCGTGAGAGCTCAGGTCAGAACTTCCGTTCAGCAGAGAGATGACGGCTCGACTTTTGGTGGGTCCCCTTTAGAGGATCTTTTTGCATTTCAACAGCAGCGACTATCAATTTTATTGTTTCATCAGCATGCTGAGGGCGGCGCTTTTGTTTCAAAGCTTTAGCAGAAAGTATTATCCGGGGACTAGGTCAGTACTTCCATACAGCAGAAGTCCCGGGATAATACCCCAGATATCACTGAGTATAAAGACCTAGTATCTCAGAATACGGGACCTTTCAAACAAGATTTCGGGGGTTACCCATATATCCAAGAATAGTTACCCACAAATTAAGCAAGTTTGAATTAGGTTTATATCTCGTTTCAATTTACTAAATGTGCGAAAATCTACTGACACATCCGCAGTAAGATTGTTTAACACTTTTTAACTTTACATTTCTTTAGCGTGCCGTGATAGTTCACTGATGTACTATCATTTCCTCTTTTTCGCAACAAAACTCATTTTTGGATTTTATCATGTTTTTGGCTTTTCCAAATTTTCAAATGTTTTTGGATTTTCTGAAATTTCCCTACTCCCCCTAAAATGCAAACACATTTTAAAGAAAATTTGAAAACTTCTAGATATTTGACCTACTAAAAATATAAAAAACAACAACAAACTGTACAGAAACTTGACAACTGACACTGAATCACATCAAATTGCCATTCACTAGGCATAAACAATCTGAACTCCCCCTATCACAAACCATTTTCTCATTTAGATTTCAAAACACTTAAGTTTGTTTTAATCAAAATGATTTTTCCGGAAAATGAATTTGTGTTGATAACAACCACTTGTAGGTTAATCTATTTTAAAACCGGGGATGTGGTTCATCATCTTGTCTATCTTTTGTCATGAATAGTAAATCAAGTACAAATTAATGTCCCTGATTTACCATTTGCATCTAAGAACCTTCTGTACCACTTGTAAATGTACTTCAAAGAATACACTCAAAATTTAACCACAAATACCACCTGTGAAATCAAGATTACCACTTGTAGATACCCAACAACTACCACGTGTAGGAATATTACGTCTACATCACCATTATACCAATCAAAATGCCGATTCCTGCTTCGCAATTACCCACTTGGAAGCTCCGGCGTAGTCCTTTCACCTGTAAAATCATCCAAACATTAATCACAAACATTCAAACAAACATTTAAACACTAGAAAGATGCCGATTCCTGATCCACGATATAAACTTGGGATCTTCGGCGTAGTCCTTAGACTATCATGGAAAACAAACATCCATCCAAGTCTTCTCAGACTTGATGGATTTCAACTCCTGAGCAGTTGGGTTGTATGTAGCCTTTTTTGTGGCGTAAAAATCTTTGACCCCCTTTGCTCTCCCACTCAACATTTTTCCAAATATCTTCTTAACATTCCCGTTGAATGTTTTCTCGACATCAAAATCATTCTTTTCTTTGTAGAACTGATTTGAAATCTCAGTTTTTCCCACTTTCTTCTTTACTTCATCAAACTTCAATGATGGAAATTCCTCATCATTTACTGAGATCTTTTTCTCAACCTGTGGCTCTTCTGGCTTTGTGGAACCAGATTCATCGCCGACATTTACTTCATCTTTCTTTGCAACCCAGACCTGGTTGTCTTTACTTTTCTTCTCATACTTGTTCTTTTGTGAGCATTCACCAACCTCGAATTTTGAATTCTCAAACATTCTAAGTTTTTCAGTAGATGGTTCAACATCAACACCTTTCTCTTTCAATTTCTTAGAAACTCCCTGTTTTGCTTTGGCATTCTGTGTACAGTTCCATGCAATGTGACCGACTTCATCGCATCTGTAACAGGTACGAGTCTCTCTTAGATAACTAATCTCAACTCCATTCTTCTTTCTTTCAGCAAGAAACTCCTGGTTTGATTGTCTCCAGAACGGTTTCTTCTGTTCCTCGTCTGAGCTTCCACCTGACACAAATTCAGATTTTGTTTTAGAATTTTTCATATTTTTATCATTTTCTAGTGGAATAAAACCTAAACCTTTCTTTTTGTAGCTACGATTTTGGTTAGGTTTCTTTTGAAAACCAGAACCAGAATTGTAACTCTTTTTCTTGTTTAAACGCTGTTGAACTCTAGAAGTATATTTTTTAGGTTTTTCAAAATTGTTCAAAACTTTTAATTCAGGAATATTAATCTCTACTAGTTTAAAAATTTTGTTGATTATTTCCGTTTTGATGTTCATTATCGGAAACTCTTTGTTGTAATATAATTTGTCAGAACCATTCAAAGTATAAACAACTTCGAGTGTTTCATCATCCAAATTTGCTTTCGATAACAAAAATTCTTTACTGTAACATCGTTTGACCGACGAATTTTGACTGTTAACTGACGACTTTGACTCTCCAGACTTGGATTTCGACTCGGACTCCTCATCAGTATCCAACACTTGATCGACCACCTTTTTGATTAATTCAGACTCATGATCAGTATCGGACGAGGTAAACGTGACATCGATGTTGTCTGGTAAAACGTCAGTTGTGTCGGTTTTTAACTTTATATTGACTGCTTTCTCAAGTTGCTCCTCATTTGGTTTCCTAGGAGAATACCCATCCCAAATTGGAGGTGGACACTTGTTATAGCTAACAGTCGGTTTCTTACCACAGTCTTTCTTCTTCTTCTGTTTCTCATCTAGAAAAGCTTCCAAACCTGCAACAGTTGGATAAACACGATCAATGAGATAATCAGAAGTAGTGTAGCTTAACAATAACCTCCTAATTCTCTCATTCTCTATCTTTTCCGTTTCCAACTCTTGCTTCCATTTGGCACTCTCTTCAATGTAGAAATTTATAGCTTTTTGCTTCGACATTAAAGTTGCATTCATCATTGTCAGTGCCTGTTCTCTTTCTGAGTTTGTTGTTTGGAGACCAGTTACTGTTTTGTTCAATATATCGTACGATTCTTTCACATAATTGAGGTTAAACAATAACTGCTCTTTCTTTTTCTCATACTCAGCTATGATGTCGTCTTTTGCTGCACACTCTTTGCAAGCTTTCAAGCACTTCTCGCACGGCTTGACAACTTCAACAATCTTCTCAACTTCGATTGTTTTAATAACTTCAACCACCTTTTCTACTTCAATCACCTTCTCTTCTTCTTTTACAATCTCAGTAATCTTCTCAGCAACATTCTCAACAACTTGAATATCATCTTCAGATTCAGTTTGTTGTTCTTGAGCAGCTCGTTTTTCCTTCAGTTTCTCCATCCGTTCTGCAAAATATAAATGAAAACTATCAGGAGAAAGATGAGACTTAGTAACATTTATATGTTTTTTCTCATCATCACTGCTGTTGTGATCAGGTGACTGATCAAACTGAACAGATTTTTCAGAATCACCATCAGAAACACCAGAATCAGATGGTATTTTATCAAATACAACTGGTTTTTCTGAAACAATTTCATTCTGTACACTCTCATCAGAAATCGATAAACTCTCATCTGAACCATCTGAAATTTCTCCAGATCTTTCTGAAAGTTCATCGGTACTTTCTGAATTTTCATCAGATGATACAGACTTTTCAATCTCACTAGGCACATTCACACCAATCGATTTCATCCAAGTAGCAAACAAATCTGGCTCTCGGACAATCTTGGCAATGAAAGCTTTGTATTCTCCCTTCTCATCCACAAACATATCCCAACTGAAACCTTCTGGTAGTTTCTCATCATCTTGATCGATAATGCGTTCTGCAGTGGCTTCAGATGATATGTAATCACTCCAGCTGAAATCTACAACACATGCTCTTTTGGAATCTTCAATTTTTCTTCCGTGAGCTGTCTGAGGTTCCTGGGATTGACCAACTTGCTGATAGATAGCTTTGTGGTAGTAGTCATCTTTCCCGAATGGATTCTGTGCTCCGCTAGCTTCTCTTCCTTTGCACTCCCGTTTGAAATGGCCCTTCTCCCTGCATCGAAAACAAGTAACTTTAGATTTATCAAAACCTAAAGTAGAAACATGAGCATCTAGAAAGTCATTTCTCCCAGTAATGGTTTTGAATTTCTCAGCCCGACGAAGAACACTTGCAAGACACCATTTGATATCCATAAGTTCCATTTCCTCGGCGTCTATTTGGTCGTAATCCTCTTTGGTGAGCATAGGATTTCCGATCCGACCAGCAACTAGACCTTCATAAGATAACAGAACTGAACCCAGAAGTGCCATGTGGTCTTTAGCAGTGTCTTCAGAGAAGCTTTGACCTTCTGGAAGGTTGAGAGCTATGTTGCACTGAATTATGTATCCATTTCCGGTTTTCGTACTCTGAGACTGAAAGCTTGTGTTAGTCTCTTTTGGATTCACACTCGGAAATGATGAAAACCCGCTGCTACTTTTGTTTGAACTCTGATCAGCTTTTTCTGATGAATCTCCAGCACTGAAGGCGGTTTGAATCTTTGGACTTCTTTCAGCTTCAGAAACTGGAACACTACCTTTATAGTACATTTTAACATCCTGTTGACCACTAGGACTGTTCATTCTAGCGATCTTTTGTTGTTCAAGATTCTGAGCCTCTAATTTTTCAATAAATTGCCCAATTGTCAGTCCGTCATAAACACCCGTGTTTTTCAATATCATCAAATACGTTCCCCACTCTTTCTGAGGTAACGCGTCAGCCAATTTATCCACATACTCTTCACGTTTTTTATCAACACCAATCATTGTTAATGATCTCACTAAGTGACAATATCTTTCAATCAGCGTCTTAGTATCCTCTCCTGGTAGACTGCTAAAAAGATCAAACTCTTTATTAAGCAATGCCTTTTTGCTTTTAACCATACTCGTACTTCCCTCGAATTTGATTTTAAGAGCTTCCCATATTGACTTAGCAGTTTTGTCGTGTTCCAACAGAATGAATATATCTTCTTTAATCGCTTGTTGCAATAAACTAATCATCATTTTTTCTGCTCTGTACATTGCACGTTCTTGATCTGTGAATTCAGATATCTGTTTGATAACATTCACCTCTGTTCTCGGTAACACATACTTTTTCAAGATACATTCCCATGATCTAAGATGATTTGCTTGAACCCAGTTTTCAAATCTATCCTGCCACCCGTAGTATTCTTTAATACTCATCAGTTTCGGGGGTTTCTGGGTGGTTCCCGTCTTATTTTCAAGATTCATGGCTTGAGCAATCCCGGCTGGAGTACTTGGTGTAGCAAAGGCGTTGTAAAACTCAGAACTCATGATGATTTAGCACAATATTCAATGCGACTGACAGAAAAGCGGTTCAACAACAATCACAAAAGCGATTCAAGTGAAGTTTGATCACAAACGCGGTCCAAAGAAATTCTTATAAGCGATCCAGACAAAGTATTTTGAGCGGTCCAAGAATGATGTTCGAATGAACGGTTCGCAAGTTTACTGTTCGAGCGGTTCAAAAGTGTATGAATAAGCGGTTCACACTTGTTTTTGGAGCGGTCCAAGTCACTCGACCGAATAAGCGGTCCTAAACACGTACGAATGAGCGGTTCACGCTAGGTCCAATAAGCGATCCATGAATGTTCCAGAAAAGCGATCCAACTTCGGACAACGATTTGACCCACAATTTCTTTGAATTTCAACCCCAAACTTTCAAGGGTTTGTCTTTATACCATCGTGCACAATCTCTGAGATTTTGAGCAAGTTTCGACCGTGAGAAATATCTGAAACTGAAAAAGAATGAGTAGAAGACAGAATTTTCGGCAATTTCCAGCTAATTCCTGTAGAACTCCTCCTCCTGAAGCTCTGATACCACTTGTAGGATCGTTTGATGACCCGAACGAGTCGTTCAGAGGTGTTTTCGTCAAGTACAGGTGCGGAAAACAAGTAAATGACGTAGGAATAGCTTGATATACACTTTAAACTCTTTTTCTATTGATCTGACGATGAGTACAACCTGTTTTCGATCCGGCAGCACTTCGGTACGAAAATCAGGAACCGTTACAAATGAGATCGCTCCTATGGTATATATAGGCAACTGGAACCGCTTATTGGACATGCCCAATAAGCGATCCAGGCTGACATATAAGCGACCCACAATCTTGACACATAAGCGGTTCAAGATGTTGTCACATAAGCGATCCACTATCACCATGTACCTATGAGCGATCCATAACCCTAAAACTTATACAATCTCACTATTTCTCGTATATTGTGCCCAGATCTAACATTTAAGACTAATGACTCGATACAAGACGTAATCAGCAGATGTAGTGCACCAACATTACATCTGTCCCCCACTCTGCTATCGGTTTCCCAACCGAGATGGGGGACGCGATAATCTATGCCCGTACCGACAAAGATGGCAAGGCTTACCCCCAACACCCAACCAGAGAAACGGGTTCTTAACGCAAGACACCCAGAACAAACGGTCACGTTGGGTCATGCCTTATCCAATAACATCAGAGCGCGCCTAAAGCAGCTCCTCTTCAGGAATCAAGATATTTTTCGTATGGACACCCGCTGACATGACACGGGTGCCACGCGAAGTCGCGCAACATTTCTTGAATACCTTGCCAGGTATAGAGCCGGTGATCCAAGGCCAAAGCCACCTTGGGTCCGCAAAGAACGAGGCGATGCACGAGCAGGTCAAAGAACTGCTCTCCGCAGGCATCCTGCGAGAAGTCAAATACCAGACTTGGTTATCCGACCCACTCATGGTAGAAAAACCAACCGGGGGCTGGCGCATGTGCATCGATTATAAAGATCTCAACAAAGCCTGCCCCAAAGACTGTTACGCACTTCCTGAGATTGATGAGAAAGTCGATAACCCCGCCCTGTTTCGATGGAAGTGCTTCCTCAATTGTTACAAAGACTATCACCAAGTACAGATGGCAATCGAGGACGAAGACAAAACGACATTCCGCACCCCTACGGGGAATTACTGTTATACAAAAATGCCATTTGGGTTGCGCAACGCGGGCGCAACCTATCAAAAGTTGACGAATGACGCTTTTGGTGATCAAATCAGCAAAAGTGGAAATCTACATGGACGACCTAGCCGTCATGAGCATGGAAGAGGATACCATGCTCAACGATATTGAAAGAACATTCCAGACTCTGCGTAGCGTTAACATGAAGCTCAACCCAGGGAAATGCTCGTTTGGAATGGAAGAAGGCAAGTTCCTTGGATTCATCGTCACCAAAGATGGATTCAAGGTAAACCCGGAAAAGATCCAGGCGATCGAGCGTATGCCATCGCCTTCCACAATGAAAGAAATGCAACGACTAGCTGGCCGGCTAGCCGCGCTGAACAGATTTTTAGCGAATCATGCAGCTAAGTCTTATCCTTTCATCAAGACCCCGCGGAACTGCTTAAAAAGGGAACAGTTCCAGTGGACCGCAGAGGCTAAAAACGCTTTCCAGGAGATGAAAGAGTGTTTGATTCAACTCCCAACTCTAACCGCACCACGCAAGAAAGAGCCACTTATCTTATACCTATCTGCCGCAGACAACGCGGTGGGTGCGGTACTCATAGTGGAGCGAGAGGGAGTTCAAACACCCATCTACTATATCAGCAAAATGCTCAATGACCCAGAGACAAGGTACTCCATCATGGAGAAGTTGGTACTCGCACTGGTGCACGCATTGCGACGGTTACGACATTATTTTGCAAATCACGTCATCACCGTGTTAACCAACTACAAGATCGGGCCGATCCTCTCCAAACCCGAAATCTCGGGGAGATTAGCAAAATGGGCCATTGAACTAGGTGCACACATTGATCTATAAACCGCGCCCCGCGATCAAAGGCTAAGTTCTAGCTGATTTTGTTGCCGATGTACCGGCAAATCGCATCCAAGAATGCGAAGAAGAACAAAACCCTACACCATCACCATCCTCATCAGATATCTTGGCACTATACACCGAGTGCATCCAACGAGGACGGTGCAAGTGCAGGTCTGTGACTTGTCAGCCCCGATGGCCAAGAGCTCACCTACGCAATCCGCCTCGATTTCAAGAGCACAAACAACGAGGCAGAATATGAGGCTCTCCTGGCAGGGCTGCGTCTCGTAGTCAAACTCGGCGTCCAACATTTGGAGGCAGACGTCGACTCACTACTAGTTGCAGGGCAAGTGCGCGGCGACTATATCGCAAAGGGGGATATCATGATCCTCTACCTAGAACAAGCCCTGCAACTGAAATCGAAATTCACTTCCTTAAATATCCGCCATATCAACAGGAGTGAAAACAAACCCGCGGATGCACTTTTAAAACTCGCATCCACCAGCTTCCAACACCTGGCAAGGGAGATACGCATTGAGATTCTGCAAAATCCCTCGGTACCCCTCCGCCAAGTCAACGTCATCCAGTACGGCACAACATCCTGGATGACACCAGTCCTTGCATACTTGCAATCAGGTGTTACTCCCGAAAGTAAAGCAGAAGCACGCAAGTTGCAATACAAAGCGTGCCACTATCAGATGGGAGACGATATTTTATACCGCAAATCATACCTGGGGCCACTTCTACGATGCGTCGACCCCCAAGATGCCACGTATCTAATCGGAGAGATACACGAAGGAATATGTGGCATACACGCAGGCCCACGCATGGTAGTGGCCAAAATCATGAATGTTGGGTACTACTGGCCCGGCATGCACCTGGACGTGGTCAAAGTCTTGCGCAAGTGTTTCAATTGTCAGCGGCACGCTCCCAAAACCTTGCGCCCCAAGAACAACCTGATCCCCGTCACCACCGCATGGCCATTTCAAAAATGGGCAATCGATGTGGTGGGACCATTTCCAGATGCACCAGGTGCAGTGAAGTTTATAATAATAGCTGTGGACTATTTCACAAAATGGGTGGAGGCAAAACCGCTCGCCTACACCACCGCTATGATAACAAGGAAATTTGTTTGGGAACACATCATCTGCCGTTTTGGTCTACCAATGTGCATAGTAACCGATAACGGCACCAAATTCGCGGCCGAAGATTTCCAAAACTGGCTAAAAGAACTAAACATTGAACACATCTTCTCCTCAGTGGCGCATCCGCAAGGGAATGGCCAAGTCGAGAGCATCAATAAAAGTTTAATCGAGGGGATAAAGGCACGGTTGGGAACAGCCAGACGAGGCTGGGTCAATGAACTCCCTAGTATCCTATGGGCTCATAGGACTAGCCCAAAGACAAGTCACGGTGAGACACCCTTCAGCCTGGTCTATGGCTCGGAGGCAGTGATCCCCGCGGAAGTAGGTCTCCCTTCACCCCGAATGTTGGCTATCAACCAGATTGACAACAGCGATGAACGCAGGCTTGACTTGGACCTCCTAGAAGAAAGGCGTGAAAACCCAGCAATCAACGAGGCCAAGTATAAAACAAACTTGAAAAGTACTACAATGCACGCGTTCACATTTGTACCTTCAACCCAGGAGACTACGTCCTTCGCGACAATGAGGCGTCTAACGCAGAACGCCCAGGGAAACTTGCCCCCAAGTGAGAAGGACCCTACCTCATCCAAGAGGTCATGGGCAAAGGCACATATAAACTATAAACATTAGAAGGCGAACCTATCGCACGCACATGGAATGCACAGCAGCTTCGATGCTGTTACATGTAAGCCATGTTTTACATTTTCCATGTAACCTATCAGGCCGCAGGCCAATTGCAAATAAATAAATGAACGATTCAATGTAATATTGTTTGTTTCCTTCTATTACAAATGCGCGTTCCACTTTGCGGTATCTGCAAAAACAGATTGGCAAAATCTTCATTCGCGATACCCACACAAAGTGGTAACCACACACAAATATTGTAATAGGCCAGCAAAGGCAAAACATCAATGTCTATCCAGCTGGATAAGCACACACAATTTTTTACAAAACTTAAACAATTCCTAAACCCTAACGGGATTATAATGGAAATTAACTATGACTCAACCGCGCTTTATAGCCAACGGAGTCATTCATATACTTGCATATCATCTAGACGTGCAAAGGACATATTTAGAGTTAATGTTACGAAAGGTCTTAAACATTGGCCTTCTCTCACATTAACTCACACACGTTCAAACGCAAGAAATAAAACACTTGTGCAAATTGAACAAAAAGATTAACTTTGTATTCCAAAAAATTTCTACACCTACACGGTGTACAAGAAATTTACATAAGTTTTTCTACCATTTACATCAAAGAGGAAATAAAAAAGAAAGGAACGCAGGCCAACCTAGTCTTATTTTGTGCCACTGGTGCCCGCATCACCCTTTGCGTCATCAGCAATTTCCTCCTCCTCCTCTTCAGGATCAGCATACAATAACCGTAAGCGGTCCACGTAATCTTCCGCCTCCAAGCATTTATCAATATCATCAATGGCAGAAATGGACAAGTTGTTGTACGCCTCAACGGCTGCAGCATACCACGCTTCAGTATCTACGCCATGGAACCCAGACCTTTCATCAGTACATTTGCTTTGGTACAAGGGGTTCATATGGGTAATGCATCGATTGTAACCAGCCTTGAATCCCGCCTCCCGCGCGCGCTCCTTGAGCTCATTTACAGCAACTGCGTTCTCAGGCGCGTCAAGAATGGTTCCAACAATCTGCAAAACACAAGTAACAAAGGTAAACAAAAGCAAAACCTAAAGGCAACAAAGGCATGGCTACTTACATGCCCGATACCGTGATCACGCATCCAGTCACGGTCTGCCTTAAGCTGATCCAGGGAAGAAATCAGGCTATCTCTTGCCTCAGCAGCCTCCCTCGCTCGCGCTTCAGCTTCAGTCGCGCGGGCAGTGACATCCTCAAGAATAGTCACTCGGCTCTGCACTTCAGCCTTTCAACAGCAAAGAAAATACAAGTATAGGAAGGCAATCAGTTATACTTTTAAAAGAAAAGGAAGCAGACTAAAATAGAATCGCGGTTCATACCTTAAGATCCTCAACAACCTTGTTCAAGTTGTTGCGATCATCATCCACCTCTCCAAGAGCCTTGGCACAGCGTGCCTCCGCCTCCTTGGCTTCCTTAGCAGCCGCTTCGGCTGCGGCCTTTTCCTTTACCAAAGCAGCATTAGCCGCCTTGAGATTGGTCACGTCCTGACTAACATGGTAAAGTTTTTCATTTTCTCGAGCGCAAGCTTCCCTCCAACCCTTGCGCTCATCAGAAAGCAACTTAGCAAGAGTACGAACCTGTTTAAGGCCAACAGTCGCGGCCCAAGCTTAAGTCTGCTTGTGCTTCTCAAAAGCAGCTTTCTCTCTTTCAAGCTGCTCCGCACCCTCCCGAGCAGCCTTAACCATCGCCTCAGCCTCAGCCCGTAGGCGAGCAGTTTCCTCCTCCTTGCGGCCAGAACCTTGTAATCTTCCATAATAGCACTCGCCATTATGGAACTCCCAACAAGCATGGAGGAGAGTTGATTTATCCGGTTCTCACGGGGCAAATCACGAGCCCGAAGAACCTCAAACGGGGTGCCTAATCCACTCAAGATATCCCTACAAGCGGAGGGATCATTTGAAATATCATCCCCTTGCATAACGCTCCAAGGAGGACGATGGTAGTTCACACCCTGGTTTTCCGTATAAGTACGGTAATAGAACTCCAGTTAAGACTCACCAGGCTGAATGGATGGTTCTTCAAAGTCCGTACCCGCGGAGGCCGAACCAGAGGCCTTCTCAGCAGCGGGGGATTTTTGCTTTTCAGCATCAGCAAACCTCAGATTATCAATATCCCGCGGGGGGGTCAAATTGTCAGAAGAATCCACCGTATCAAAGATGGTCTGACCCGCGGCCTTCTTCCCAGTATCCTCCGTTTGCACAGAGGCCGCGGTAACCACTTCGATAGAAGGGCTTCTTCTGAACTCCTTATTGAGTCCCGAGTCCGCAGCCGCGTCTCGCGAAGGAGAGGAACGAGCCTCAAAAAAGGAGAGAGTCTCCTCAAGCGGTTCTAAAAGAAAGCAAAAACAACTATAAGTTACAAGCTTACAATGACAAACACTTGTGAACATATGGTTAACTTACCAGTCATAACCGCAGGTTTCGGCTGCGTGACAGCAGCTGTCCGAGTCATTCTCAACGTCAGACGTTTCCGCTCACCAGCACCAGCGGCATCTACCTTCCTTTTCTTCTTCTCATCAGCAGGTTTGGAACCCGTAGAGGATCCACCTGCAGCCACACCACCACCTGAAACACCCAAACCCTCAAGGGTGTCAGACACTACCACGTAACCGGTGTATCTGCGGAAACGAGTATGAGAGATACCTGCCACCTGCGGCACCAAAGGAGGACCAACAGCACGTTCATGCGTCTTCTTCTTGCGAAACCACACACCTTTCTCCACCTGCTTTTTGGGAACACCCTTCGCGTCAGGGTCTCCCAAAGCCCCAAGATCACCTGCATTTCAAACATCAATAATCAAATCAGCAAAGACTGGCTTATTTACAAAACAAATAAGGAAAGTACATCTTCTATACCTTTGCCTTACGGCAGTGGTACCCCCATCGCCTCGCGATCGGGAATGCGGAAGTTGTCGCGAATGGTCAAGTTAAAACCTTCTTCACCCTCTACACACGCAAGCGCCTCAACCTTGCCCTTGAAATCTGGATCAAATATCCTCCAAAGGGCAGCATCCTCTGATAGCACATTTACAAAAACTCAGTAATAAAGATAAGGAAGTAAGAAACCGCACAAGAAGAAAGGTACTTACCACCACTTTTCTCCCGCACAACGGGCCTTGATTTCCTACTCATCCTTGTCAGCATCATCCGCAGCACCCACAACTGCGAGTTGCTCAGTTTCTTAAACCCAATGATCCGCAACCTTGGGAACCAGTCCACCGTACCTTCCCTGGGGACAGCAATGGTCTCCGCTATAATGGTCTCGGTCACGTTCCGAAAGGTAAACTTGGCAGTGACCGCAACAGCCTTAATGTAGAAGAATTTCGTCTTCCACTTTGTAATACCCTTGGGAGGGACCATCAACTTAGGGCTGCCATGTCATTGACCGAGAGAGAAGAAACCAGTGTGCACTGTCAACTGATAAAACCGCCGGAAATCTTCGACAGTAGGTTCCATACCAAGAGCACGAAAAGTGTACTCAAAGTTTCGAACCCGAATCATCCCGAAAGTGCTCAGTTGAGAAATGTGGATCTTGTACCACTCCAAAATCTCAGCGATGAACACCGTCAACGGCAGTCGGAGATTACAATCGCCGAAAAAATCTGCCCACATAGTGACATAACCCGCAGGAGCGTCGGCACCGGTGTCACCGTCTTGTGGGTAAACAAACCCATACTCTTGAGGCATCTGGACGTCGGTCATCAGATTATCGAACTGAGCCTTCGTCCATTTCAGCACCGGTAAACCTCCACTGGGAACATCACCCTCCTCTTCCTCCGCCACTGCCGGCGACGAAGGGTTAGGGTTTTCACCCTCAGCAGCATGGAGATTAGATGGTTCAGCCATCACAATATAGAAGACAGAAAATGGAAGACGAGTTCAGAAACTCAAAAACCTCACCAAGAAATCAAACAAATGATCGGAGAAGACAAAGGAACCTCTTTTTCTCTCACCGGAATTTTTTGAAATTTTGAAGAAGTGAGGGGAAACCCCACAGCGGTTTCCCCTTTTATACTCATCGCAATAAATGCGGAACAGTAACCGAAACGTCGTGCTCAAAAGGAACGAACCATGCGGCGACACGTGTACAGCGACGGTTCCGCTGAAGGTTACCACGCGCGAGTAGCTGCCCACGCGCCTGACAACAGAGACATTTACACTCCTGCTACAGTGCAGTGATTACCTCGGGCAGTGCAAGCATCCTTTCGTTTAAGCACATATCAGGAAAATCTCCCCACCTTCCACCAACTCGCACGTGCGGTCTACAACGTTTACAAAAGCTACAAATAAAGATAACTCTCATGTACGCGACATGCGGTTTTTTATGGTTTCTCAAACCATAACCTAGACCACATGTCGTTTTTTACATGCCCCTCAAAAAAGGCAAAAATATATATCTCTACATTATGTAAATGGGTATAACCAATATCCACATATACCCACGAGCACACGTGGAATATGCGGAGATGACACACACGAGCCCGTACAGGTGTGTCAGATACTCAGAACCAGCGTTGTTCTTTGGGCTGCTGATGTGTACAAAATGCAACATAAAAATTACATCAATCGTGGCATAAAACTAACCCTTTTAGTACTAATGTTGGAAAAAATGTGTTTTTGTCTTCCTTTTGTATTTTCAGGATTAAATGAACTCAAATGAACAAAAGAAGCAAAAAGGCAGCTAAGTCTAACATAAATACAAGAAAAGGAACAAACGTGGCATGCCCGACCCCCCGACAGCATCTTCCCAAGCAAAAACAAGAGAACAGAAGGCTGAACACGCCTCGTGCTCAGTGAGCATGGGGGGTGTGCCCAAGTGTCTGCAGAAAAGACAAAGTTGTAGAAGCTTCTATCACCCACCACGGGGGCGTGCCCAGCGGACACGGGTGTCACACCCCAACCGATGGCGGAAACATCGGGGCGTGGCACTGAGCGAAACAGATTGTCTAGAAGTTTCCATAACAATTATCATTACCAATCAATTTAAAGTAACATGTCCCATTCCATGTCTCAAAAGGTAAACAAATTATTACAGACAAAATCTAGGCAAATAGTTCTATTCTGACAACTCAGATTTATCAAATGGCCCAATTGTTTATCTGCTTCTAGAGACTCTTGATTTCATTTGTACAGACAACTATTTGTTGGCCTCTAGAGCTTTATTCTAGCCTCGATTTCCTAGCAGATAAACATCCTAAGATCCTGTCACATACGTTAAAATAAAAGTCAATACACATAGTGTAAAGGTGAGCATACAAGTTTGATAATAGCATATAGAGTTCGAAATAGTTTACGCATAACCGGCACGTACACAGAGGAAAACGAAGCATGTTAGTTATAGACATAAACCTATTGATACCAATGACTGCGGGTGAACTGCCCAAGGCAGTTCCTCATACATGATCACCACCGTAATCCATGCAAATAATTGTCCTTAACAACCCCCGAGTGAACGGGTGCTGACTCCAAACTAATAGTACTATCGTCGTTAAGGCAGGCAGACAGCATTCCATGTGTAAACATAACAAACAAGCATTCATTAAGTCACGTATAACATGCGGTAACGGTTAGCGTTTAAAGTATTGCGTAGTGTGCTCGATTGTGATTTTGTATAAGTAACGTATGCAACACCCAAAAGTGCGTAAAGCAAAAAGGGATCGAGTATGCTCACAGCGGTTGAAGAATTGAAGGGAGCGCTTGAGAGTAAGGTTAGCCTGAATAGTTCAATAGCATAACGATAAGTGACGCATAAAACGAAAACAAGTGTTGGTGGGTCGAACAGCTGGTCGATCGGACGGCAGTCCGATCGGACGGCTGATCATGCGGGTGACAATCCGTTCGGACAGCTGTCCGTTCGGGTGTCCGTTCGAGTGGATTGTTTCTTCCTTTGGGAAGAATGTGTTTGTGTATGATGGTTTGACTTTTGAAGTTTTGTTGTAGCATTTGAAAACATTGAAGTATTTCTACCTTTCAGGTCAGTCGATCGGACGATCGTTCGATCGGCCGGCAACCCGATCGGCTGGCACTTCAGCGAGAACAAGTTCACAGCAGGATGTCATTTGATCGGATAGCAGTTCGATCGGGTGGCAACCCTAGTGCATTGAACATGTTTGAAAAATCGATTAAAGCCCAAGTATCTCATGATCCGAAGGGTAATCCGATAGGATGGTAGTCCGATCGGATAGCAATTCGTTCAATACTCAAACTTCATATAAAGTTGGTTAAGTGTGGGACCCAAGGTGAAAGTCGTTCGGCTTACCGGCCGTTCGGGTGGTTGTCCGTTCGGATAGCAGTCCGATCGGACGGCACCTCGTCCTGGTCGTCCTGGTCGTCTCACACTTGGTTATTTTGTTTGTTTGTCGTTTTATCAAGGCATTTTGATAACGAGTCAAACAACAGGAACCTTGTCAATACTTGGTTCTCCTGACCGGACAGGAATCACCCAAATCCGATTAGTGAACTGTGTGAGACGGTGGTTCACGTTTAACCCGAGATCGGTAAACCTCTTGGATAGGATCGGATCTTGAGCTAACATGACCACAGATCGGGTAGTAAGTCGGCATCAGTTCTGATTCTATCGGTTTTGAAGGCATTGAGTGTAAAAGAGTTGAAAGAAAGTTAGAAACCGTCTTTCAATCGTTTTCTTTGTGAATATGTTTAGATCTATGAAAGATCTTTGTTAGTTTATGTGGAAATCGGTTAGATCTGAGTTGTTCTTGGTGGATTGAGGCCAAAACATGAAGTTCTTCAAGAACACATGATGACGTCATCCTAGAACACCTTGAATCTTGGTGATTTCACGGTTAAAAGTTAAGATTTAAAAGATAGAAAGGTGTAGGAGTGCGTGTAGATCAAGAAAGTACAAGATTTAGGACGAGATCTTACCGGAATCGAGAGAAATCGAGGAAAAGGTGAGGAGAGCATGCTGTTCAGACAGAGAGTTGCCAAAAGTAGAAAGTATGAAAGTGACATGGGTATTTATAGAGTTCCAAAAGAGGAAAGGGTTGGCCAATCGGCTAGGCAGCTCGATCGGACAGCCTGTCCGATCGGATGGCAGTCCAAACGGACGGCTGGTTGCCTGATCGATCGGTCACCTGTTTTGAGTGTTTGGTGCGACGAGTTTTGCTGTTTCGATTTCGATTGCGAGCTTTGCGATGTGATAGAGTTTCCTAGTCAAATTACTTTTAATCCCAACTACTCATATCTCGCGCTATCTCTTCTCCACTAATTATCGTACTACATCAACATACAATCATCCTTATTTGTATTTGTTTTGCGATTGCGATTCGATTGTGATTGAATTCGATTGCGATTTGATTGATTACCACACATAACATAAATAAATAAACATGCACAAGTAACACATAAGGCACACACACGCATAATAATCACCAAAATGCGTAATTCGAGTTTGCGAGCGCGATGTTGATTAGATTAGCTAGATTAGCATTTAGTTAACTTTATCGCATTGTTACTTCCTATTATTCACAGTTGTAAAGAGGTTCTCAGCAATAAATATACTTCGATTACTGCGATTTTACTTGATTACTCCACATAATACAACTAACGTAAAACATAAAACAAACTAACTATAAGTCAAAGAAGTCAAAACAGGAATTGAGCAAGGAGAGACAGATCACAATTAACAATCTTTTCTTCCTTTGACTTCAATCTTGACTTTGACTTTGACTTTAGAATCACTTGGGTGTTACAGCCTCCCCTTGTTTAGGGAATTTCGTCCCGAAATTAGGCCGAAGCTGTAACAAACAACTGCGGGTACTTCGCCTTCATATCGCTTTCGAGTTCCCAAGTGAACTCTGCGCCTCGTTTTCCTTCCCACCGGACTTTCACGATAGGGATGCGCGAGCGTCTGAGCTGCTTGGTTTGGCGATCCATGATTTTGACAGGCTTCTCCACGAAGTGTAGTGTTTCGTTTATTTGGAGGTCATCGAGTGGTACGATTAAATCATGCTCAGCCAGGCATTTTCGGAGGTTCGACACGTGGAAAGTCGGGTGGATGTTACTAAGTTCCTACGGTAGTTCGAGTCTGTAGGCGACTTTTCCGATTCTTTCCAGGATCTTAAAAGGTCCAACATATCGAGGCGCTAGTTTCCCTTTCTTGCCGAATCTGACCACACCCTTCCAAGGTGATACCTTTAGGAGTACGTAGTCGCCAACGTCAAATTCAAGGGGCTTGCGTCGTCTATCGGCGTAACTTTTCTGTCGACTTCGAGCTTTCAACAAGTTGTCTCGAATTTGGAGGACTTTGTCAGTCGTTTCTTGCAATAGCTCAGGACTGGTTAATTGCGAGTGACCGATCTCGTGCCATAAAATAGGCGATCGACACCTTCTTCCATATAAAGCCTCAAATGGTGCCATTTAGATGCTGGTATGATAACTGTTGTTATACGAGAATTCGACTAATGGCAGATATTTGTCCCAATTACCACCGAAGTCTATGACACATGAACGGAGCATGTCTTCAAGAGTTCGAATCGTTCTCTCCGTCTGACCGTCGGTTTGAGGGTGGAATGCGGTACTCAGATTAAGCGTAGTACCAAGAGCAGCTTGAAACGTTTCCAACAGTCGCGAGGTAAACCGAGCATCACGATCAGAGATGATGTCACGAGGCGTCCCATGATTACAAATGATCTCGTCAGTGTAGATTCGGGCTAATCATTCCACCTTGTAGTCTTCCCGTATTGGCAAAAAGTGAGCTTATTTGGTCAAACGATCCACAACAACCCAAATGCTGTCGTGACCTGATGACGTGTGCGGAAGTTTTGTTATGAAGTCCATAGCTATACTCTCCCACTTCCACATGGGGATTGGGGGTTGCTCGAGTAAGCCAGAGGGCCTTTGATGTTCAGCCTTGACCCTTGCACAGGTCAGGCACTTCCCAACGTAGAGAGCAATATCCCTTTTCATACCCAGCCACCAATACTTGTAGCGAAGGTCTTGGTACATTTTATCGGCACCGGGATGAATAGAATACCAGGATTTGTGGGCTTCGTCCATCAAAATCTGTCGCAAGTCGGTCCGCTTAGGGATCCAAATTCGGTCCAGAAAATGGAAAATCCCATTTGATTTACTCACCAGCTGAGCTCCATCGTGGTAGATTCTTTCCTTCTTCAGAGTGTGTTCATTAAAACAAGCATACTGGGCTTCCCGGATGAGAGTTTTGAGATCGTGTCGAGCTTCGGTATCGCGAATGCTGAGCAAATAGCTCTGTCTGCTGAGAGCGTCGGCAACGACATTTGCCTTGCCTGGGTTATAACGAATCTCACAGTCGTAGTCGTTGAGAAGTTCTACCCATCGGCGTTGACGCATATTAAGTTCTTTCTGATCAAAGATATGTTGTAGACTCCTATGATCGGTGAAGATCGTACACTTGATACCATATAGGTAGTGTCGCCAAATCTTTAACGCAAAAACAACCGCGCCTAGCTCGAGATCATGGGTTGTATAGTTCTTCTCGTGGATTTTGAGCTGACGAGATGCGTAAGCTATAACCATGTCCCGCTGCATAAGGACACAACCAAGACCAAGGTTGGAAGCATCACAATAGACAATGAAACCGTCATTTCCGTCGGGCAACGTGAGAACAGGAGCATTGCAGAGCATGTGCTTGAGGGTTCGGAAAGGAGACTCTTGTTTGGTTCCCCAAACAAAAGGTTTGTCTTTATGCATGAGAGCGGTAAGCGGCACAGCGATCTTAGAGAATCCTTCGATAAATCATCGATAATAGCCCGCTAGTCCAAGAAAAGAACGGACCTCAGACGGGTTCTTAGGTGTAATCCAACTCTTAACTGCTTCTATCTTCGCGGGATCGACATGAATACCTTGACTATTGACAATGTGACCCAGAAACTGAACCTCCTCTAGCCAGAATTCATACTTGGAGAACTTGGCATTGACTCGATTCCCCTGGAGTAGTTCGAGAACCAAACGTAGATGTTGCACGTGTTCGGCTCTTGACTTGGAATAGATCAAGACATCGTCGATGAATACGATGACGAAACGGTCGAGATATGGTTTACACACGCGATTCATCAGATCCATGAAAACTGCGGGCGCGTTGGTTAAACCAAAAGGCATAACAACGAACTCATAGTGGCCGTAACGAGTGCGAAAGGCGGTTTTGGGTATATCCTCATCTTGAATGCGTAGCTGGTGATAGCCTGAGCGTAGATCGATCTTTGAGAAACACGTAGCGCCTTGTAGCTGATCAAACAAATCATCGATGCGAGGTAAGGGGTAACGGTTCTTGATGGTTAGCTTATTCAATTCCCGATAGTCGATGCACATCCTGAACGACCCATCCTTCTTTTTGACGAAGAGGACTGGCGCGCCCCAAGGAGAGGTGCTCGGGCGAATGAAGCCTTTTTCAAGTAATTCCTGAAGCTGATTCGAGAGTTCACGCATTTCGGACGGTGCGAGTCGATAAGGAGCTTCGGCCACAGGGTTGGCTCCAGGAATGAGGTCGATTCAGAAGTCGATATCACGACTTGGCGGGAGTCCTGGAAGATCATCAGGAAACACATGAGGGAATTCACAAACAACAGGTACCTGGTCTACCACCATTTCTTTCTTTTCCTTCTCCGCGACTACAATGTTAGCCAAGAAAGCTCTGTATTCCTTGCGGAGATACTTGCTAGCTTGGACACATGACATGAGTTTGAGACCTTTCGAAGCAGTTTCGCCATAAACACACAATAAATCACCATTCGTGAGCGAGAATTGAATCATCTTATCGAAGCATACAACTTCAGCATGGTTTTCGTGAAGAAAGTCCATGCCTACTTCCGAGTTGCATCGGAAAAAGGTTGATTGGGAAGACGTGATTGTTGAGCTCAAGAGTACAATCACGGAGAACAGAATTAACTGCGACAGTTCTTTCGATAGTGACTTCAACATCGAATGTCAAGGGGAGATAGGAGTGCTTACGACTAAGGAGCTTCTCGAATTCAAACGACACAAAGCAATTATCAGCTCCAGTATCAAACAAACACGATGCATAAATACCATTCACAAGGAACGTACCATTGACCATGTTGTTGTCAGCCTGGGCTTGGCGCGCATTGATATTGAAGGTTCTGGCGCGTGCTGCTTGTTGTTGTTGCTGTTGCTGCTGCTGCTGGGGCTCTTGCTTCACAACCCTGTTCGGGCACATGTTCGTGAAGTGGTTGGGATCACCACATGCGAAGCAGACTCTGGCATTGATCGCGGGTGCCTGAGCCGTGTGTTGGCCTTGCGGGGCTGGGAGTAGAGCTTGATGAGCAGTGGCAGGAGCTGCAGTGTTGCGAGGACCAGTACGGCAGTTGACAGTAAAGTGGCCGTACATGTTGCAGTGAGCACAGAAACGACAGGCAAGACCCACCGGGTGATGATAAGAACATGTTGGGCAAACCGGGTGGGGCCTGTGTATGCACGCTTTGTAGGTGGTGCATAAGTGGCTGGTGCTGGACGGTGATGATGCTGCTGCTGGGCCGGTACGGCCTGGAGAGGAGCAGCAGTGGTAGTGACAACACAGTTCTTGTTGCTGGAGCTGCTGTTGTTGTTCTTCTTCTTGCAGCATGAGGACTTCGACGGTTGAGCGGTGGCGGTTTCGGCAGTTGTAGCGGCGGTGGTAGCTTGATGCAGGTGCTTTGAAGTTTTATCCCAGACACCAGCCTTGACCCGCTTGTCGTTGATTTCAGCGGCCAGTAAGTAGGTCTCTTCGATCGTCTTAGTCTTAGCCGCTTGCACGAAATCTGCAACACAGTCAGGCAGGGCTCGGATATACTTCTTGATCGCCATGTCAGAGGTCTTAACCTGATCCGGGCAGATGATACTGAGCTGCTTGAATCGAGCAGTTAGAGCAGCGTTTTCGCCATCCTTCTGTTTTATGTGCCAGAATTCATCTTCCAACTTCTGGCGTTCATGAGGAGGGCAGAATTCTTCCAGCATGACCTCCTTAAGTTCGTCCCACGACAGACCATAGGCTGCATCGTTCCCTCGTTTGTTTCTCTCGGCCGTCCACCAGTCTATTGCGCGGGACTGGAAGACGCCAGTAGCATTGAGAGTGTGGAGATCGTCAGGGCAACTGCTCTGTCGTAGAGTGACCTCAATGGAATCAAACCATTGGAACAACGATGTAGGGCCTTCCTCGCCAGTGAATTCCTTTGGCCCACAAGCCTTGAAATGCTTGAAACTGAAGGCAGCTTTGGGGGTAGCTTTAGGAGCTTCGGTTCTCGACTCCTCAGATGATTTGCTGACGTTCTCGTAGACATCACTCACAGCCTTTGCTACTTGTTTAGCGATGATAGCAGCAAGACATTAAAAAGAATGTTGGGTTACGAAGGAAGCTCCTGGGTGGAAGAACTGCCAAATGTCCTCTGGGCACATCGAACAATGCCTAAGACAAGTAACAATGAAACTCCCTTCAGCCTAACCTATGGCGCGGAAGCAATGATACCCGCGGAAGTCGGTTTGCCCTCACTAAGGCGTCTTACTACTAATGATGATAATGACAGGCTCCTAAGGGAAGGCCTAGATATGCTCGAAGAAACGCGTGAAGCAGCCGCCATCAGCGAGGCAAAATATAAGAAGACTTTGGAAAAATACTATAATCAGCGCGTAGCTCATCACGCCTTCAAGAAGGGTGAGTATGTCATGCGCGATAATGAGGCCAGTAGAGCGGAACCCACAGGCAAGTTGGGACCCAACTGGGAAGGTCCTTACATCATTCAAGAAGACATAGGCAAGGGAGCTTACCGCTTAGCAAGGCTGGACGGTACCGCGGTTCCACGTAGTTGGAACGCGGTTCAGTTGAAAAAATGTTATATGTAGTACTTTGCCTCTAACGGCGGGTATGGATGTTTTTTTTCTTTTCTTTTGCAAACAAGTGTAATTCATCTATAACGATGTCTCTTTCCTTTTTTAAGTTTTAAAGTAATAAAAGTTATTTCTATGTTTACTCATTACTTATACAATAAAATTTACCATCGCATTTATCCCGCACTATACGGTACAAACAATCACGAGTTGGTCTATTGGGTCCTAACTATAGACTAGGTCTCTAAGATATCGACCCGGACTAGGTCGAGTCTTCCCTAATTCCCTATAGTTATGGCTCTGATACCAATCTGTCATACCCCAACCGATGGCGGAAACATCGGGGCGTGGCACTGAGCGAAACAGATTATCCAGAAGTTTACATAACAATTATCATTACCAATCAATTTAAAATAACATGTCCCATACCACGTCTCAAGAGGTAAACAAATTATTACAGACAAAATCTAGGCAAATAGTTCTAGTCCAATAACTCAGATTTATCAAATGGCCTAATCGTTTATCTGCTTCTAGAGACTCTTGATTTCATTTGTACAGACAACTATTTGTTGGCCTCTAGAGCTTTATTCTAGCCTCGATTTCCTAGCAGATAAGCATCCTAAGATCGTGTCACATACGTTAAAATAAAAGTCAATTCACATAGTGTAAAGGTGAGCATACAAGTTTGATAATAGCGTATAGAGTTCGAAATAGTTTACGCATAACCAGCACGTACACAGAGGAAAACGAAGCATGTTAGTTATCGACATAAACCTATTGATACCAATGACTGCGGGTTGACTGCCCAAGGCAGTTCCTGATACATGATCACCACCGTAATCCATGCAAATAATTGTCCTTAACAACCCCCGAGTGAACGGGTGCTGAGTCCAAACTAATAGTACTATCGTCGTTAAGGCAGGTAGACAGCATTCCATGTGTAAACATAACAAACAAGCATTCATTAAGTCACGTATAACATGCGGTAACGGTTAGCGTTTAAAGTATTGCGTAGTGTGTTCGATTGTGATTTTGTATAAGTAACGTATGCAACACCCAAAAGTGCGTAAAGCAAAAAGGGATCGAGTATACTCACAGCGGTTGATGGATTGAAGGGAGCGCTTGAGAGTAAGGTTAGCCTGAATAGTTCGATAGCATAACGATAAGTGACGCGTAAAACGAAAACAAGTGTTGGTGGGTCGAACAGTTGGTCGATCGGACGGCAGTCCGATCGGACGGCTGATCGTGCGGGTGACAATCCGTTCGGACGGCTATCCGTTCGGGTGGTCGTTCGAGTGGATTGTTTCTTCCTTTGGGAAGAATGTGCTTGTGTATGATGGTTTGACTTTTGAAGTTTTTGTTGTAGCATTTGAAAACATTGAAGTATCTCTACCTTTTAGGTCGGTCGATCAGATGGTCGTTGGAAAAAGTGTGGGGGTATTTGATGTGTACAAAATGCAACATATAAATTACATCAATTGTGGCATAAAACTAACCCTTTTTAGTACTAATGTTGGAAAAAGTGTGTTTTGTCTTCCTTTTGTATTTTCAGGATTAAATGAGCTCAAACGAACAAAAGAACCAAAAAGGCAGTTAAATCTAACATAAATACAAGAAAAGGAACAAACGTGGCACGCCTGACCCCCCGACAGCATCTTCCCAAGCAAAAACAAGAGAACAGAAGGCTGAACACGCCTCGTGCTCAGTGAGCACGGGGGCGTGCCCAAGTGTCTGCAGAAAAGACAAAGTTGTAGAAGCTTCTATCACCCACCATGGGGGCGTGCCCAGCGGACATGAGGCCGTGGTCAACACTAAGATTCGCATAATCTAGGGAAATCTTGATAGTACAGATACGCTTCTGCACACAGGGTCGTGCCCAGCGGAGATGGGGGCGTGGTCAACTAATGCAGACAAACTGCAATTAATGAAGAAAGAGAAGGAGGATGGACACGGGGCCGTGCCCGAGCTGCTGTCCAGGCTATAAATAGGGGTGCGTGGCTCATTTGCAAACCATCCCTTGGCACACCACCTCTCTCACACTTCACCCACCCACCACCACCATCACAACACCATCATCCACCACCATCATCCATCATCCATCAAAGAGTGTGGGAGTCGTCTCGGGATCTAAGATTAATCGTAAGAGTTCTTGATAATCAAAGGCCATGTTTGCCTAAGTCTCTTACATCGCTTGGTGAAGACAAGTGTTTAGTGTAATACTTTTTATTTTTAATCTTTTCGCACTTTTTATTTGGTTATGTATTAATGACTTTAATAACTAGTTTCTTATGTTGAAGGTGATTCTTCCTTTTCGTTTGTCCGTGGTGTCTTGGCATTATTTTACTGTCTACATAAAATTAAAGATTTTCTCCATTCATATCTCCACGGTCTATATGGAGATATGTTGGCTACCTGGTCGGGGGTTAAGGGAACGGTTTGGTAAGAGTCTTGCCTTGTTCAGTGTATAGATCCTGCAAGGACCTGGGTCAAATTTAGTAGGACCTCCTTCAATACCCACCGGTATTGGATGGCGGGGGTCCAAACTCTTTGATCCCCTCATATGTAAGCTACTATTAAAACTTTAACCCGGCTACATAGGACTGTATCCCTGCTGACTCAGACTACTTAGCCGAGGGTAACGTCACCTTCAAAAGAGGGGCCTACCACATTATGCAATAATAACTTAATTAATTATCTTTCAATAATCCGACCTTTAGGGTTGTATCCTTGCTGACTCAAACTACTGGGTTGAGGGTAACGTCACCTTCAAAAGAGGGGCCTACTACAATAACTAAGATAATCTCTTAAAAAGTGCAAAAATGCGGAAATAATCAAAGGTTAAACTACACACAAGTCGGATCCAAGTGATTCATCTTGTCTATCTGCTTTTATTTTTATTTTATTTTTCAGCATTTTAGTTAGTTTTATTTTTCGAGTTTAAAAACCTTTTTCTAACTTTTGATTTGATTAGACGTTGAGATAAACAGGTATTAAAAGCTCTTGTGTCCTTGGACGACCTCGGTATCTTACCAACACTATACTACGCTCACGATGGGTGCACTTGCCCATATGTGTGTTTAGTGTTAGTAAATATCGTGTTTTATAAATTTAAAACTTGGCTAAAAAGTGTAAAAGGGCTTAAAATATACATCAAAAATATATTACACTTCACGCACATCAAGTTTTTTACGCCGTTGCCGGGGACACAAGGATTTTAAGAAAGTTAGAAATCGACGGCCTAATCAGTTGTTCACAACCTTTTCAAAACGCGCGCACATTTTTCTGCATTTTAGATAGTTTTGCATTTACAAGAGGTTGAACACGGGCCGTGCTCACTGAACACGGGGCCGTGCTGCATATTTTTCATAAAACACCCAGATACAGAGTCTGAACACGGGGCTGTGCTCAGTGAACACGCCCCCGTGCTGCACAAAACCAGTAACCTTTAATTAAAACGCCCAGATACAGAACCTGAACACGGGGTCGTGTCCACTAAACACGGGGCCGCGTCCAGCCTCTGTTTCTGTTTTTATTTTTGCTTTCTGGTCTCGAGACTCTGTTGTGGTCAGTTGAGTGATTCTTATGGAACAATACTCGAAGAGTAAAAGCATCAACTTCATACCTGGTAAGTTACGAACAAACGGGTTGACATCTAAATCGGTAAGTCTTCTAACCAACTATTTGGGAAACAAGGGCACTCACACGAGCACTTAAAAAATCGCTCGGCACGAGGCCGTGTCCGCTGGACACGGGGCCGTGTCCGCGCGACTGTCGGGATAAAACCCCTTTTTCATAACAGTTTCTTCATTCCACACGCCCCGTTTCCCCGAAAACTCTCTGGTTCAGGCGATTTTTCTACAAGATTTCGACATATCCTCTACTTCTAACAACATCAAGGTATGATTCTATCATCATTAGTAGTTAGATTAAGCACTTGCATGTAGTTAAAACATCAAACATTTGGGGAAAATCTAGGGTTCTTGAACTTCATCCGGATCGAACCTTAAATTTTTGCATAAATCTGTTAGCATTAGTTTAGATTAGTGTTATAGGAGGTAAATCCACTTGTATTGTTCATAGATTCGCCTGATTTCTCACAAAAACCCCAAACCCTTGTTTTTGAACCGAAAAAGATAAAATCGAAGGGGTAAACGGTTTGGTTTTGGGAAAAACGGCACTTGGGATTTCATTTTCAGGGAAAACCGCCCCTACTGGACCAAAAATTTTCAAGTTTTCGGGACCGGGTCGAAAAATGAAATTTTTGAGTAACAGACGTCTGGACACGGGGTTGTGTCCGCTGAACACGAGGCCGTGTCCAGCTAACTGTTTTTAGTTTTCTCCGAAAATTCTACTGTTTCGTGCTAACTCTTTGGTGTATTCTTTCAGATGTCAAAGAAATTCACAAGGTTCAATGCAAATGAGTTGGATGCTAAGGCAAGATACGATGTGCTTCGAACCAGGCCGGAGGAATACCCAAGACAAGTGTGCATGGAACTTTTAGGAGTAGTGAACCAACGGGACCGTTTCAACAACCTAGTCACCGGACCACTAAAAGTCGCCCTAACTACTCGCCTTCGCTCGGTCCACGAATATAATATGGAATTCTATAGCACATTCGTGTTCAATTCAAGGTGCGACCCATTTGATAGTGATGGGGTAGAATTCCGATGTGGGGGGACCAAGTACTCGATTTCGATGGCACAGTTTGGGTCGATAGTGGGGTTGTATGCGGAGGAAGATGCGGGTAATGAAGAAAACACCGGAGGGTTACGTGAACTAGGAGAAAACGAACGCCAAGCCGCTTGGGCTCAAATAGGATAAGGAATCTACAACCCAAGTAGCACTAAGAGCCCTAAGTTGAGGGACCCTCTTTACCGCTACATCCATAGGGTCCTCACTTACTCTCTTAGTCAAAGGCATGATAGCAGTGGTATCGTAGGGTTAAGAGATCTGGTGGTCCTTCATTGCATTCACAACCGCAGACACCTAGATATTCCATACCTCCTGCTCCGAAACATGCATTGGAACCGGCTTGCTACTCCTCCAACCCATATCTTCCTCAGGGGGTGGATATACCGTCTCTTCAAGCATTTCGTGAACACGCCCAGATCTTTCCAAAAGAGCCCATTGTCGAGAAGAGTGGACACACACATCTGCCGCTCCATGAATTTGATTTATGAAGCTGAAGACGGGATGGTTAGCTTCCAAAGAGTCCAAGGGCATGCATGGAACCCGCAAGAGGCACTCGTCCTTCATGCTCCACAGTTCCAACCACCTCCTCAATACCAATACCAGCCCCACGGTGATCCGGGCCAGTCCTTCTCTCAAGGAGGCGGTTTTCCTAACTTCTAAAGTTTACATGATTTATTGCAGGAAAACCTCATGTGCACCCGGAACACCTATAACTTGGCCAACAACACGTACACCCGGGTCAGAGCAATTGAGAGAAACATCTCCGACATTCAGGATGACATCAGTAACATCCAGGAGTACATGGTGGGGCACGGAGGAGGAGGTGATGATGAAGACGAGGACATGGACTATGCGGGAGCAGTAGAGGCAGGAGCAGCTAGTAGGAGGTCCCACAGGTTAACCCTCTTTTCTTTTGAACAATTTCCGGCCTGCGTGCCGTGTGTTGAACAATTTACTTTCCTTTAACTCTTTTTACTATTGTGGATGCTTGCTATGGTTTGGTGTAGTGTTTATTGATAAAACAGGTACATACGAGGCTTAGAGCACTAAACATTAGTGCTACTAAAGCCGGGACAGGAAAACCGAAGCCAGAAACCTGTTTTTCGCCTTTATAGATTGTCTACACGGGGTCGTGTCCAGCCGACACGCCCCCGTGCCCACTTCCCCAGACCTGTTGTTTGTATTAATTCTGCAGATTTTTGCCAGACACGGGATCGTGCCCAGCCAATACGCCCCCGTGTCCACCTTCTGTAAGTTTTCGTTACTAGCACTCTGACCACGGAGTCGTGTTCATCCGACACGGGGCCGTGTCCAGACGCCCAGTAACATAAATTTTTACTTTTTCACACCCTTTTTACACATTTAATCAACCTAAAAACTTATTTTTGGGACACATTGAGGACAATGTGTAATTAAGTGGGGGGGATGCTAAAACCTTGAATCTTGCAAGTTCTAATTACAAGCCTTACACAAAAGTCTATTGGAACCGCTAATCACTTATGCGTGTTAGTGTGTATATGTTTTAGGTATATATTTTAAGCCCTTTTTACACTTTTTAGCCAAGTTTTAAATTTATAAAACATGATATTTACTAACACTAAACACACATATGGGCAAGTGCACCCATCGTGGATGTAGTATAGTTTTGGTAAGATACCGAGGTCGTCCAAGGACACAAGAGCTTTTAGTACCGGTTTATCCTCAACGTCTAATCAAATCAAAATGTTAGAAAAAGGTTTTTAAACTAAGAAAATAAAACTAACTAAAATGCTGAAAAATAAAATAAAAATAAAACAGATAGACAAGATGAATCACTTGGATCCGACTCGTGTGTAGTGTAACCTTTGATTATTTTTGCACTTTTGCACTTGTTTAACAGATTATCTTAGTTATTGTAGTAGGCCCCTCTTTTGAAGGCAACGTTACCCTCAACCCAGTAGTTTGAGTCAGCAAGGATACAATCCTAAAGGGTCGGATTATTGAAAGATAATTAATTAAGTTATTAATGCATAATGTGGTAGGCCCCTCTTTTGAAGGCGACGTTACCCTCGGCTAAGTAGTCTGAGTCAGTAGGGATACAGTCCTAAGTAGCCGGGTTAAAGTTTTAATAGTAGTTTAACTTATGAGGGGATCAAAGAGTTTGGACCCCCGCCATCCAATACCTTTGGATATTGAAGGAGGTCCTACTAAATTTGACCCAGGTCCTTTGCAGGATCTATACACTGAACAATGGCAAGACTCTTACCAAACCGATCCATATAGACCGTGGAGATATGAATGGTGAAAATCTTTTATTTTATATAGACAGTAAAATAATGCCAAGGCACCATAGACAAACGATAAGGAAGAATCACCTTCAACATAAGAAACTAGTAATTAAAGTCATTAATACAAAACCAATTAAAAAGTGCAAAAGATTAAAAATAAAAAGTATTACACTAAACACTTGTCTTCACCAAGTGATGTAAGAGACTTAGGCAAACATGGCCTTTGATTGTCAAGAACTCTTACGATCAATCTTGGATCCCGAGACGACTCACACACTCTATGATGGATGATGGTGGTGGATGATGGTGTTGTGATGGTGGTGGATGATGGTGTTGTGATGGTGGCGGGTGGTGGGTGAAGTGTGAGAGAGGTGGTGTGCCAAGGGATGGGTTGCAAGAGCTCCAAACACTCCTATTTATAGGCTGAACAGAATCTCGGGCATGGCCCCGTGTCCGCTAGGCACGACCCCGTGTCCATCCGCGTCTCTCTCTTCATCAATTGCAATTCGCAATTTCATTAAATGCATCTGCAGGAAGTTGACCACGCCCCCGTGTCTGCTGGGCACGGCCCCGTGGTGGGCAATAGAAGCTTCTATGAGTTTGTCTTATCTGCTGACACTTGGGCACGGCCCCGTGCTCACTGAGCACGGGGCGTGTTCAGTCTTCTGACTTCTTTGTTTTGCTTGGGAAGATGCTGTCGGGAGGTCGGGCATGCCACTTTTATTCCTTTTCTTGTATTTATGTTAGATTTAGCTGTCTTTTTTGCTTCTTTTGTTCATTTGAGCTCATTTAATCCTGAAAATACAAAAGGAAGACAAAAGCACACTTTTTCCAACATTAGTACTAAAAAAAGGTTAGCTTTATGCCACAATTGATGTAATTTATATGTTGCATTTTGTGCACATCAAATACCCCCACACTTGAATCTTTGCTTGTCCTCAAGCAAAACTCTTTATAATGTGGCTTTTTTTTTCACTCCCAAATGGAATGGGTAGAAGAGAAGGTTTTTGGGCTTGTCATAGAGTGTCGGGATTTCGAAGATTCTATATTTAGGTTTTATTTTTATTTATTTACAATCCTATTCGTCATGATTTAAAAACGTTCAATAAAATAAATTACTTATTAAGGCATAACATACCTTTTTAAAATTTCATTTATATACAAGTTCACATACCTCACGGGGAATCACTCAACACTCGGCCGAAGGTGTATTTTTTAGTGAATCACTCGAGAGCGGCATGGAACTTACTCCTACCATAAGCTTGCCAAGCAATCAATCCTCCTCCTTTTTAACTATATACCTTTGTAAATATCAAGAAGACTTTTTGGGTGAAGGGTTAGGCTTGGGCTATAGGTTGGTGGTTGGGTTAGTGGTTAGTAAAAGGGCGAAAAGCGTAACAAAACGTCGGAAAGACTTTTTATTATTATATTTTTTTTTATTTTATTTTGATGAACCATTCTTTTTCAAACAAAGTTACTTTTGATGAACTTGGTTGTTTATTTGGTTTCATCAAAATGTTTTTTTTTTTCAAGTCATAAGAAAACCGAACGTTGTTCCTAAAAGAAAGAGGTAAAATAAAAAGGTTTAGGGGGGTAAAAAGGGTGATTGTTTTGGGTTAAGAAATGAAAAGGTTTAGGCTCAAAGGGGTTAACTAGGGGGATTTTGGGTAGGTGATAAAAAAAATGAAAAATAATGGTGTAGAAAGAAAAAAGGTTAGTCCTAATGCCTCCATCATTTACTTACTTGGGTTTAAGTTGGTAAGGACCGGGAATGTATTGTCGTGGCAAGTTCTAAAGTCGTACGAACCAAGCGGCTATTCACACAAGAAACGAAAAATGAGCATTTAGTGTAAAGATATGTATTTGTATGCTCAATAAAGGCTCAAAACTCACTTTTGTGGGAAAGGGTTTTTATGTGTTCAGTTATATATAATCAAATTTTAACTAAGCTTGTCATGCCGTTTCATAATTTTCTTATGTTGGTTCTTTTTATCATGACGCTATCGGTTGTAAACTTGTAAAAATATAACCTTGTTAGAACTTGAATTCCCAACTTAAACTTGGACAAGTAAAAAAAATGAAAATTTTTTGAAAAAAATTTGGGGTGATTAGCGGTTCCAATAGAGTTTTGTGTAAGGCTTGTTATTAGGACTTGCAAGATTCAAGGTTTTAGCATCCCCCCCACACTTAAATTACACATTGTCCTCAATGTGTCCCAAAAATAAGTTTTTAGTTTGATTGAATGTGAAAAGAGTGTTAAAAACAAAATTTTATGTTACTGGCATCCTGGACACGGCCCCGTGTTCAGGTGCCAGTGACAAAAATTAGTAAAGAGAAACAGAAGCCTGGACACGGGGGCGTGTTCAGTAAACACGGCCCGTGTCCAGTTACCTGAACTGGGCGATTTCTGCAGATTGTGCAGCACGGGGCCATGTTGGGCGGACACGGCCCATGCTGAACTTACTGTAATGAAGAAATTGTTGTCGGATGGCCCTGTTTTCGTGCATGGGGTGATGTTTCTCATTTCCCTTGCTATCCTTCACCATCCCGAGTGTGTTTTATTTATTACAACATCATCCAAACCTTAAAACCATCATTTCATTAAAAATCATAGAGAAAATTACATTATCCTAAAATGCTAGTAAGTTAGATAAGTAAGCACAAGAAGCTTAAACCAAGGAGTTCTAGCCTACAAGTTATTCTAATTAGCAAAATTTCCAAGAAGATAATATTCTCGGTTGGATGTGGCTTCATAGAACTCCTTCCTCCGGAATGGACTCCTCATATGTCGGCGAGCCACTCCTCTATCTCCCTTGGGAGGAGGAAGGAGGGCTCGTTGGCGTCGGTTTGAAAAGGTGCAACTTCCACCGGGACTTCTTGTAGATTTTCAAGGGGAGGTTTCGCCGGAATGTCATCCTACCCGGTAGGGTTGTTGACTCCAAGTGCTAGGTTCCCTCCTCTTGAGGGACGACGGGTTCCATAGGAGGTGTTACAAGAATATTTAACCTCTGGTGCAAGAGGTTAATTTGTTGAAAACTATTTTCCAGCCCCACCGTAAGATAATTTAAACGGTCTATTAGGACCTCCTCTATCGAAGTCATTTCATCGAGAGCTTCCCGTAGTGCCATGACATAGTGTACAAGGGTAGCTTCAATGGAAAGCCTTCTCCCTCTTCGACTGTTTCTTGAATGCACGGAAGATGTTCCACTGTTTTCACTTGACATTCTACGAAAATAAACCAGAAATAGCTTATTTTAATGAAACAGTATTATGGACACGGCCCCGTGCTCAACGAGCACGGCCCCGTGTTCACCTTTCTGTGGAATTTTGGAACAAGGAATCCTGATGTTTTAAGTTATTTCTCTAATTTGTGAAGCCTCTTTGAACAATAATAACTTAAAACAGTGTTATACAACTTATTTTTAACAAGATTCTTTGAACAAAACTCAACAATCCTTGCAATAAAGCTTGAAATCTCAAGCTTTAATTGAGGTTTTTGGAGAAAGATGAAGAAGAAGGAAATGGATAAAAGAGGAAAGGACAAGATGGTTGTTGGAACCTACTTTTAGAACATACCTAGGATGGTAGGAGAGAAGATCCCTTCAAATCTCTGTCCCTGGATGGTCCAAATGTGCAGGATCCTTTGCTGCATTTATAGAAAATGACAGCATGCTGGACACGGCCCCGTGTCAGCTGGACACGGCCCCATGTGCAGGCAAGATCCTGACACAGTTTGTCCGTATTCTGACGTAAAGTCAGAAAGGAATCTTTTGGTGGACACAGGGGCGTGTTGGCTGGGCACCGCCCCGTGTCGAAAGGCTGATTATGAAGTTTGTCTATTTTCAAGGAACTTATCCGAATTGGGCGGTTCCTTACTGGATGGAACAACCCCAAAGTGCCTAAGATACCTTAATTGATCTAGATTAAGACGAGAACGCAAGAGGTTGTTGGTGAGGGTGATTCCTATGCTAAATGTAGGTGGACAAGTCCAACCCTTTTCCGGGCTCTCGTTAAAGAAGGTGTATGCCGAATCGCTCAGGTCTATGTATGCATCGAACGAAGTCGATGGGGAGTCCTTCACGGCACAATTGGCACAGGGACGACTATCGTCCAAGTCTTCGCTAGAGTTGAAGGTATTATTGGGAGCAACGAGGTTGATTGAATGCGACCCCAACACTTCTTCTTGGTCATCGTCTTGAGATGAATTAAGGAAATCCATCTTAAGTTCTTTTAACCAATTAAGAATCAGATCTTCTAGTTGAAATAGTTCATCAAGAAGCATTTCTCCTAAAATATCCGGCTGGGCGCATTTGAGGGAGAGATAAGGATTATTTTTACTTTCGTCCCTCTTAAGGCTACAGGCAAACGATGGGTCTATATAGTGGGGCTTATAATTTAGAAAATAGCATTCTAATTCTTTATGACCTCCTCCACATAATTAACACCACGTATCATAAGAGTGCCGAAAGTAAAAAAGATCATTATCACTCATTTTTGTGTCAGAAATTACCAACCGTCGGGATCTTACGGTTCTGTTTTCAGTAACTGAATCTTGGGCACGGGGGCGTGTTGAGTGGGCACGGCACCATGTTCAGCTTACTGTCTGACTTAAAACAAGATTGCCAGTTCCAATGATTAGGCACGAGGCGTGTTCAGCGGGCACGGCCCGTGCTGAGTTCTGCAGAAGCTGAAAAATTAAGAAAATCCTAAAAAAATAAAAAGAAAATAGAAAAAATGATTAGGCTGTTGATCCCTAACTTTCTTAAAATTTCTTTCTTCGGAGCCGTTTCTTTTCCCGTCCCCTACTTAAATAAGTAATGAGCTTTCTTTGATTATGAGACTAGGGAAAGTGAGACCATAGCCCTAAGCTCTTCTTTATCCTTGTGTCCCCGGCAGCGGCGCCAAAAACTTGATGCGTGTTAGTGTGTATATGTTTTAGGTATATATTTTAAGCCCTTTTTACACTTTTTAGCCAAGTTTTAAATTTATAAAACACGATATTTACTAACACTAAACACACATATGGGCAAGTGCACCCATCGTGGGCGTAGTATAGTGTTGGTAAGATACCGAGGTCGTCCAAGGACACAAGAGCTATTAGTACCGGTTTATCCTCAACGTCTAATCAAATCAAAATGTTAGAAAAAGGTTTTTAAACTAAGAAAATAAAACTAACTAAAATGCTGAAAAATAAAATAAAAGTAAAACAGATAGACAAGATGAATCACTTGGATCCGACTCGTGTGTAATGTAACCTTTGATTATTTTTGCACTTTTGCACTTGTTTAAGAGATTATCTTAGTTATTGTAGTAGGCCCCTCTTTTGAAGGCGACGTTACCCTCAACCCAGTAGTTTGAGTCAGCAAGGATACAATCCTAAAGGGTCGGATTATTGAAAGATAATTAATTAAGTTATTAATGCATAATGTGGTGGGCCCCTCTTTTGAAGGCAACGTTACCCTCGGCTAAGTAGTCTGAGTCAGCAGGGATACAGTCCTAAGTAGTCGGGTTAAAGTTTTAATAGTAGTTTAACTTATGAGGGGATCAAAGAGTTTGGACCCCCTCCATCCAATACCTTTGGGTATTGAAGGAGGTCCTACTAAATTTGAACCAGGTCCTTTGCGGGATCTATACACTGAACAATGGCAAGACTCTTACCAAACCGTTCCCTTAACCCCCGACCAGGTAGCCAACATACCTCCATATAGACCGTGGAGATATGAATGGTGAAATCTTTTATTTTATATAGACAGTAAAATAATGCCAAGACACCACGGACAAACGATAAGGAAGAATCACCTTCAACATAAGAAACTAGTAAATAAAGTCATTAATACAAAACCAATTAAAAAGTGCAAAAGATTAAAAATAAAAAGTATTACACTAAACACTTGTCTTCACCAAGTGATGTAAGAGACTTAGGCAAACATGGTCTTTGATTGTCAAGAACTCTTACGATCAATCTTGGATCCCGAGACGACTCACACACTCTATGATGGATGATGGTGTTGTGATGGTGGTGGGTGGTGGGTGAGAGAGGTGGTGTGTCAAGGGATGAGTTGCAAGAGCTCCAAACACTCCTATTTATAGGCTGAACAGAAGCTCGGGCACGGCCCCGTGTCCGCTGGGCACGGCCCCGTGTCCATCCGCGTCTCTCTCTTCATTAATTGCAATTCGCAATTTCATTAAATGCGTCTGCAGGAAGTTGACCACGCCCCCGTGTCCGCTGGGCACGGCCCCGTGGTGGGCAATAGAAGCTTCTATGAGTTTGTCTTATCTGCTGACACTTGGGCACGGCCCCATGCTCACTGAGCACGGGGCGTGTTTAGTCTTCTGTCTTCTTTGTTTTGCTTGGGAAGATGCTGTCGGGAGGTCGGGCATGCCACTTTTGTTCCTTTTCTTGTATTTATGTTAGATTTAGCTGTCTTTTTGCTTCTTTTGTTCATTTGAGCTCATTTAATCCTGAAAATACAAAAGGAAGACAAAAGCACACTTTTTCCAACATTAGTACTAAAAAATGTTAGTTTTATGCCACAATTGATGTAATTTATATGTTGCATTTTATGCACATCAATCACCCCAAAAATTTTTCAAAAATTTTCATTTTTTTTACTTGTCTAGGTTTAATTTGGGAATTTCAAGTTCTAAAAAGGGTTATTTTTTTACAAATTTACAACGGATAGCGTCGTGATAAAAAGAACCAACATATGAAAATTATGAAACGGCATGAGAAGTTTAGTTAAAATTTGATTATATATACTTGATCACATAAAAACCCATTCCCACAAAAAAAGTGAGTTTTGAGCCTTTATTGGGCATACAAATATATATCTTTAAACTAAATGCTTATTTTTCATTTCTTGTGTGAATAGCCGCTTGGTTCTTAAAACTCTAGAACTTGCCACGACGATACATTCCCGGTCCTTACCAACTTAAACCCGAGTAAGTAAATGATGGAGGCATTAGGACTAACCCTTTTTATTTCTACACCATTATTTTTCTTTTTTTACCACCTACCTAAAATCCCCCTAGTTAACCCCTTTGAGCCTAAACCTTTTCATTTCTTAACCCAAAAACAAACACCATTTTACCCACCAAAACCTTTTTATTTTAAACCCTTTTATTTTAGTAACAAAGCTCGGTTTTTCTTATGACTTGCTTATGAAAAAAAATGATGATGAAGCCAAAAGAAATAAACAAACAAGTTTATCAAAAAGAACTTTGTTTGAAGAAGTGCTTCATCAAAATAAAAAGTTACAAAATAATAACAAGTCTTACGAAAACCGACGCTTTTTACGCCTTTCGCCCTTTTACTAACCACTAACCCAACCACCCACCTTTAGCCCAAGCCTAACCCTTCACCAGAAAAGTCCTCTTGGTAGTTAAAAAGAGGAGAATTGATTGCTTGGCAAGCTTATGGTAGGAGTAAGTTCCATGCCGCTCTCGAGTGAATCACTAAAATACATCTTCGGGCGAGTGATGAGTGATCCCCCGTGAGGTATGTGAACTTGTATATAAATGGAATTTAAAAAAAAAAAAGGCATGTTATGCCCTAATAAGTAATTTATCTTATGTAATGTTTTAAATAAATCATGACGAATAGGATTGTAAATAAATAAAAATAAAACTTAATAAAGAATCTTGGAAATCCCGACACTCTATGACAAGCCCAAAAACCTTCTCTTCTACCCGTTCCATTTGGGAGTGTAAAGCCACATTATAAATAGTTTTGCTTGAGGACAAGCAAAGATTTAAGTGTGGGGGTATTTGATGTGTACAAAATGCAACATATAAATTAAATCAATTGTTGCATAAAACTAACCCTTTTTAGTACTAATGTTGGAAAAAGTGTGTTTTGTCTTCCTTTTGTATTTTCAGGATTAAATGAGCTCAAATGAACAAAAGAATCAAAAAGGCAGCTAAATCTAACATAAATACAAGAAAAGGAATAAACGTGGCATGCCCGACCCCCCCCCCCCCAGCAGCATCTTCCCAAGCAAAAACAAGAGAACAGAAGGCTGAACACGCCCCGTGCTCAGTGAGCACGGGGGCGTGCCCAAGTGTCTGTAGAAAAGACAAAGTTGTAGAAGCTTCTATCACCCACCACGGGGGCGTGCCCAGCGGACACGAGGCCGTGGTCAACTCTAAGATTCGTAGAATCTAGGGAAATCTTGATAGTACAGATATGCTTCTTTACACGGGGTCGTGCCCAGCGGACACGGGGGCGTGGTCAACTAATGCAGACAAACTGCAATTAATGAAGAAAGAGAAGGAGGATGGACATGGGGCCGTGCCCAATGGACACGGGGCCATGCCCGAGCTGCTGTTCAGGCTATAAATAGGGGTGCTTGGCTCATTTGCAAACCATCCCTTGGCACACCACCTCTCTCACACTTCACCCACCCACCACCACCATCACAACACCATCATCCACCACCATCATCCATCATCCATCAAAGAATGTGTGAGTCGTCTCGGGATCCAAGATTGATCGTAAGAGTTCTTGACAATCAAATGCCATATTTGCCTAAGTCTCTTACATCACTTGGTGAAGACAAGTGTTTAGTGTAATACTTTTTATTTTTAATCTTTTCGCACTTTTTATTTGGTTATGTATTAATGACTTTAATAACTAGTTTCTTATGTTGAAGGTGATTCTTCCATATCGTTTGTCCGTGGTGTCTTGGCATTATTTTACTGTCTATATAAAATAAAAGATTTTCACCATTCATATCTCCACGGTCTATATGGAGATATGTTGGCTACCTGGTCGGGGGTTAAGGGAACGGTTTGGTAAGAGTCTTGCCTTGTTCAGTGTATAAATCCTGCAAGGACCTGGGTCAAATTTAGTAGGACCTCCTTCAATACCCACCGGTATTGGATGGCGGGGGTCCAAACTCTTTGATCCCCTCATATGTAAGCTACTATTAAAACTTTAACCCGGCTACTTAGGACTGTATCCCTGCTGACTCAGACTACTTAGCCGAGGGTAACGTCACCTTCAAAAGAGGGGCCTACCACATTATGCATTAATAACTTAATTAATTATCTTTCAATAATCCGACCCTTTAGGATTGTATCCTTGCTGACTCAAACTACTGGGTTGAGGGTAACGTTACCTTCAAAAGAGGGGCCTACTACAATAACTAAGATAATCTCTTAAAAAGTACAAAAGTGCGGAAATAATCAAAGGTTACACTACACACGAGTCGGATCCAAGTGATTCATCTTGTCTATCTGTTTTTATTTTTATTTTATTTTTCAGCATTTTAGTTAGTTTTATTTTTCTAGTTTAAAAACCTTTTTCTAACTTTTGATTTGATTAGACGTTGAGGATAAACCGGTATTAAAAGCTCTTATGTCCTTGGACGACCTCGGTATCTTACCAACACTATACTACACTCACGATGGGTGCACTTGCCCATATGTGTGTTTAGTGTTAGTAAATATCGTGTTTTATAAATTTAAAACTTGGCTAAAATGTGTAAAAGGGCTTAAAATATACATCAAAAATATATTACACTTCACGCACATCAACTGCGAAAACCGCTTCTCAGGAACAGCAAACCGGCATTACCTTAAAGTTCTTCAAGCTTCAAATCCCTCATGTCCGGTTCACAACCACAGAGGGGACGCTAACAGTTTCTCCTTAGGGAAAAGGATAAGTATGATGCGCAACCGCACATCAGCAACCCTGACTCCTGATCCTTCAAGAGCTACATCAAAGAGAATCCCTCTTTTAAAGCGAGTCTTCTGCTGCAAACCGCAGACACTCATGAGTAGCTGCGGTGGAACGCAACTACGCGAACGGTAGCTACAGAAGAGCCACAACTAAGCCACCACGCGGTTGAGCAAAGCTATTTCCAGGAAAACTGTTTTCCAACTAAGCGTGAAGGAAAGTGGCTACAGAACGAATGCGGACGAGTTTCACCCAGATTCCCAAGTATCTAAGGTGATCTCCTTGAGCAACAAGCCAAGCAACAGTGGTAACAAGTCTGCTTATGACTTTGTTTACCCACATATGAGCTGCATAGAATAAACAATAGTGGGCACAACCATGCCTATGACCATGTTTATTTGACCATTATCCAGATTCACATTGTTCGACCAAACATGGTCAGCAATGCAAAGGAACGAGGTAACCGCAAAGGGACGTGCGGTTACTTAAGAGCTAAACTGGAAGTGCATGAACACCCCACAAAAATAGGGATCATCATTGCATGTCCAGTTGATAAACATAAAGCGAGAGCGAGGCACTTACAACATTGCATCCGCTACCGCAGAGGTTACAACTAGAGTTGCGGCCACTGACATCTTCAGTCACGGTCTCAAAGGTTGGTTCGACACACTAACAGGTGGCAACCAACCCTGATGACATCTGAAAAAGGTAGATCATACTACCGGATCAAAATCATTGGCTGAGAATTCCGCATCAGACGGAATTTGCTCACCGGTACGGAAGAGACGTCACACGACTCTACCGGATCCCCAGTTTGATTTACTTGAAGCAGGAGCCATCAGCATGGCCTAGAATCTTCTCCAAACTCCAAACTACCTTCTAGACACCATAGTCCAGTACTCCTCCCATATGCAACTTGCATGAGGAAGCAACACTAAACTGGGGGGACTTGAAGGGGTATGGTCCCAGATCTCGCACCAGCATGGCCGCGAGTGACCATTACCCTTATCAAAAAACCCCCACCAGCAAGAACTTATCTGTGTCCATGCGGGCACGCGTGAACACAACAGTCGAATCCAATCGGTCAAGCAATAGGAAGAAGACTTACCTTGTGTATGAAAATGGGTGTACGCATAGCGATGCGGCCTAGCACCGCATCCTATGAACATTTTCGTCACAACAAGGGATCTGGACGACAGCAACAGTCACCACAAGTGGCGATGCGGCCTGGCACCGCATCCCGCAGTCTTCACCAGAGTAAGAACGCGGAAACAACAGCAGTTACCGCAGGCAGCGATGCGGCGCGGCACCGCATCCTGCCCACGTGGCAAGTGGGCCTGGCACCACAGAGCAAGTGGCACCAATGACAGTCGCCTGTCAGCCCATACATAAGCAACATATTGACACCGCAGTAGGACGTGGCTTCACCTCCGCAGCCCACAAGCCTGACACACCTGCGTAAGGGCGGCGCGTCGTCAGTCTGTCCACTCAACCACCCTCCTTCACTCCTCGGCTACAAATACCCATCCCAAACTAGGTTTGAGGTATCTCTTCACAACTTTCTCACTACTACTACTATCACACACTTTGTTTCACAAGCAAATTACTGATTCTCACGCCAGAGAGTGGTAACAAGGAGCACCCCCACCCCTTCCTCCTTGTTACGAGTCACGGTGTGTTTTCCTTGTGCAGGAGACAGCCCAGCTGACGGTCCAACCACCGATCCTCGGAAAGAAGGGATTAACCATACTTGACGAGACCAGTGAATTAACATCTCTTGGTTAACCACTGTTTCATCAATATTCCAGCCAAATGTAAAAGATCACATACACCATTAATTAATGACTAGTAGGAATGTCCGCGCATTGTGGCGGGTGCGCGTCTGTTTTGTCGCCTCATTGTTGGGTTTGTGGTGTGTGTATGGCGTTTGTGGGTTATTCGTTATAGTGACGTGTCTAGTAAGTAGAAAGAAACAACCTAGTAGTAGGGCGTAACTCATATATTCAGGTTATTAACTTGACAATCATCTTCTATTTTCCACCCGCATGATACCGTGGGTAAAACGTACGTTGTAAAAATAATTTATAACTTTCACTCTACAGTTATATATTTGAGTCGAGTGAAAGTAATATCATGTTTACCCACATGCTTTACTAATGAATTGTTGTACATGTGTTGTTGAAGTGCATATTAAAAATGTCATCTAAAGGAACATGATCACTCGTGCCTTTGTCTTTCCATGGATATAACAACTCTTTACCTTTAAACACAAGCAACACAGGGTTATAATTTATATAAGTATAATGTAAATAAATATATACATGGTTTTAAATCAAACCTGTTGCAAGGCACTTGTTCTATTATCTGGTGTCATTTCAATCATGTAGTTCTCTGTTGGTTTACATCAATCGAGTTGAAAAATGACATATAAGTTGGTTCCAAGAGACATAAAGGAAAGATGGTATTACACCAGCGAGGTTGAAAAAAGTTGATCCAATGCCCCAGTACAAACCCAAAAGATTAGACGCACGAAATGAAATCAAAGCGTTAATGGCATGCAATAAGATGATAATTTAGAGGATTAAAGACACATGAAGATCAAAACACCTTTCTTTTAGGATCAACATTTAGGCTATCCATAGGAAATGGTAAGTGTCACCATAAACGAATAATATCATACTAATTGCTTGGACCATAGAAATACTTTCTTCCTTCCCAGTTGCAATAAAAATCTTCAAAATCCTCTCGGTCAGTTACCCATCCTTGAGGGTTCTCTGGCAAAAGAAGATGGATAAACTGAAAGCCAGATAAACAATAATAATCACCAGGACAACGTATACCAACACACATCTAATAATACTATTAAATACTACATGGTTTTTGACAAGGTATGACCCGGATTGGATAAACCGACCCAGTCATCACCTATTATTTTATTAATTATAGACATTTATTCTAGAATGTTCTATTCTGCATGGATAAGTCACGTAACTAAATCTCCACTCTTTTGGGGAAGATTATACAAATCCCTAACTTATCGGAGCCCATCCTAAGTTAGGAAAAATCCTAATGGTAAACTATAAATAGAGGTAAACATCTAAGGTATGCATCATCTTGCTCTCGTCTTACTCTCTCTACATTCATACTTTCTTTCTCCCAAAACCGAGACTTATTCTCACGCCAGAGGGTGGTTACAGGAATAACCCCATTCCTGTAACGAGTCCTAACGGTGTTCTGTTTCGTAGCTAGCAGTTCGGATCGCCAAGAGTTGAAGTCTTAGCCGGATATTACCGTGAAGGTTAGTGTTTCTTCATTGGCGCCATCCGTGGGACCTTTTCGGCAACAATTAGACTGAACCCCATGGCAAGCGATCAGAACGTAGCAGTTACCCCAAGCCAAGCGATGGTAGATAATAATCCGATGTTAGGAACGGGCCCTATTACCACCGTGCCGGCCTCGCCGGCTGTAACCAGGTCGCTCAGTTCGAAGCAGAAGGACCACCACCAGGTTTTACAGGCACCACCGCCGTTTCTTCTGGGACCACGGCGGTAGATTTGTTTTCCTATACTTCTATGCAGTTCCAGTCAGTCGAACCAAGTGCAACAGGCGTTAACGTGTTCACCCCAGTAGCAACCACTAGTGCATAGATAACACGTCTTAACTCTATGCCAGTTATTACATCGGCAAGCCCAAGCACTGTTATACCGCAGGTGAGTTACATACGCCATGCCACCCTTGTATTCCGCAGCGTTAACAGCGGCACTGTCTACGCCGCCTCACCAACTAGTGGTCATGCCAGCGTGAATTATGAATGCTCCAGTCACGCCGGGAAATCAGACATATTTCTCCGAGTACTATTACGCACTCCCATACAGATATTTACCCCCATACAGCAATTCGATGTACGCTCCCTAGGGAGCAACACCAGGCCATGCTCTGCAGTCGCCATACGCGGCTTACATGCCGCCTTGGTGGACTTTTCTAATGTCACAACCGGTTTACAGTCAAACCCCGCTGACAGCGGAACCAGCTTATGACAGAGGAAACGCGTCTAGACCCTGATTTTCTCCAGGCGGAGGCCCCAACACCATGCTAAACCTCACTTCGACTCAACTCCCTGTCACTCAGGGTACCAGCCAAAGCGGAGTCATCCCTCCAGTACAACCCATTAATGTGGAAGAAGAAGAACTCACCAGACCTTACAAACCAGTGGATGAAGCTTTCAAATCCAAATTCACCAGAAGAATAGCGGAAGCTCCTATCAAGGAAAAGCCCAAGATGCCTCAAACTGTAGGCAAGTACGATGGTCTAGGCGACCCTGACGACCATCTAAATCTATTCAAAAGCGTAGGGGAAGTAGCCTGTTGGCCTATGCCCCTCTGGTGTAAAATGTTTGTACAAACCCTGGTAGGCGCGGCTCGAGTCTGGTGGGACAGCCTACCCATTGGGGAGATTGACAGTTTCGAAGATCTAGAGTCCAAGTTCATCTTGCAATTCAGCCAGCAGCGCAGGCACACTAAAGACCGAAACGAGCTCCTCCACATCCGCCGGCGAGACAATGAAACAGTGGAAAATTTCATCGTTAGGATCAATAAAGAAAGCCTAGCAATCCCGGGTGTCACAAATGATCTAGCGTGTGGAGCTTTCCTACAAGGAGTAAATGATGACGAGCTATTAAGAACACTTCACAGAAGAGATGGGGTGCCTCCCACCATCGACGAAATCTTGAGGATAGCTAAGGTATACGTGATACAAGAAAAGGCAGTAGCCGCCAGTCACACGGCCAATAGAAAAAAGGAGGCTCAGAAAAACCATGAGGATAGGGAGCAGCGGGTTTCTAAAAGTAAAGGCAGAGGAGACCGATATCAAAGAAGTGATAGAACGGACTCGTGGTATGATAGGTCCCGAAATACCTACTCAAGGAATGAATCCTCTAAGCCGCGTTCCGATTACCCTAACCTGAGCAAAATGCCAGCGGAAATCCTAGCCTCTGAGAACCTCAAGTTTAATCCTCCAAAACCACTAAAAGACAATCCCAACAAAGATACCACCAAATACTGTGAATACCACAAAGGAAGCGGCCATGATAGTAAAGATTGTTTTCAGTTGAAGAAGCAGATTGAATACTTCGTAAAAGCGGGTAAACTGGCACACCTAGTACGAGACATCAAACAGGGCCCACCGCCCGTTAAAAAAGAAAACGACAAGGCGGCGGGTAAAAGGCCGTGGGAGTTAAACATGGTATACGCGGATAAAGGAAAAGGAGCCAAACGGAGTTTCTCCATGCTCGAACCCTGGATGCTAGCCACCATGACAATAGAACCCCGCGTGGAAGATTTGCACCTCACTACTGACGCCTTAATCATATCGGTTGCGGTAGGTGATTATCACATGAGGAGGATCCTGGTAGATACCGGGAGTTCAGAGGATATCATCTACGAGCATTGCTTCAACAGAATGCAACCAGAAGATAGAAGGATGCTTGAGTCAGTACACGCCCCTATTAAAGGCTTCACGGGGGGAAAAGGTTGATCCCGTCGGCCAAATTACCTTCCCAGTCACTTTTGAACAAGCCCCCCGGGAAAGAACCATACTCCTTACATTCCTTGTGGTACACGCTGAGTCTTACCACAATGTAATTATCGGAAGGTTCACCCTGGGAAAATTGGACGCTATCGTATCTACAGCGCGAGGGTTCATGAAATTTCCCACCCCGCGAGGTATTGCTACCATATTTCGAGATAAGGTGGGGGAGGTATTGGACACCAAAAGATGCCGACAGAGGCCTACCGGCGCCATCGGTCTGGAAAGATGGGTATTAAGCACACGCCATTCAGATCAGACAGTAACAATAGGGGATAGTCTCTCCCCAGAGGTCAAAAATAACCTAAAATAGCTGCTGAGAAGAAATGCCGACATTTTCGCTTTCGAGCATTCTGATATGACCAGGATACCCCGGGAGAGGGCAGAGCACAGGCTAGCGACGCTCCCGGGCATTAAACCCATTGCACAAGGCAAACGGAGTATGGCTCCAGATCGAAAAGCAGCGGTAGGTAAAGAAGTACGAAAACTGGTTGAAGCTGGAATACTCAGAGAAACAAAGTACCACACGTGGGTATCAAACCCAGTGATGGTCAACAAGCCAGACGGCACGTGGCGGATGTGCATAGACTTCAAAGATTTGAATAAAGCATGCCCCAAAGATGCTTACCCACTGCCGGAGATGGATTTCAAAGTTGACTCCCTGGTCCCGTATAGGTACAAGTGCTTCATAGACACCTATAAGGGTTACCATCAAATCAAAATGTTCAAAGACGATGAAGAGAAAACGGTGTTTCATACTGATGTGGGTATCTTTTGCTATACCAAGATGCCTTTTGGCCTGCGAAACGCCGGAGCTACTTATCAGCGGCTCATGGACAAAGCTTTTGAGAAACAGATCGGCAGGAACTTAGAAGTATATGTCGACGATTTAGTAATCAAGAGCAGGGAAGAAAAACAATTGCTGGTAGATATCGAAGAAACTTTCCAAACGCTCAGGGAGTATAACATCAAGCTCAACCCCAAGAAGTGTTCATTTGGGCTCGAGGAAGGTAAGTTCTTGGGGGTAGTAGTTACCCGGGACGGTTTTAAAGCCAACCCGGAAAAGGTAGCTGCCATAACGCGGATGCCCTCCCCCAGAACTCTGAAAGAAGCGCAAGCATTAAACGGGCGTCTGGTGGCCATAAATAGGTTCTTGGCAAGGCACGCCGAAAGGTCTTTGCCATTCATAAAAACACTGAAGGACTGCCTTAACAAGAAGAACTTCAAATGGACCAGTGAAGCGGAAGAAGCCCTGCAAGATATGAAGCGCTTCATCGAGAAAATACCCATGTTAACTGCGCCATACCCAGAAGAATTACTCAAAATGTACCTGGCAGCAGCACATAACGCGGTAAGCGCGGTACTCATGGAAGAAAGAGATGGGAAACAAACACCCATTTACTATATCAGCCGAGTCTTGGCGGGACCCGAAACGAGGTAAGCGCGGTACTCTTGAAAAGTTAGTGCTTACCCTAGTTCACGCTACCAGGCGACTACGAAGATACTTTCAAGGGCACCGTGTACAGGTTTTAACAAACTACCTGTTACAGCAAATCTTGCACAAGCCTGAGATTTCCGGAAGATTGGCTAAATGGGCAATTGAGCTGGGAACATTGGACATTGAGTACCGAGAACGAACAGCAGTTAAAGGGCAGGTAATCGCCGACTTCCTGGCCGAAATTCCTGAGGGAGAAACTATACAGGACCCCGCTATTCGGGATATCCCAGAATCCAACACAACTAGATAAACCTGGAAGCTTTATACCGACGGATCATCCAGCGGGAAAGGCTCTGGAGCAGGTCTAATGTTGATAAGCCTGGATGAAATAAGACTGATGTACGCCTTACGTTTTGGCTTTGAATGCTCCAACAATGAAGCAGAATATGAGGCGCTACTTGCGGGTTTAAGGATGGCCCAATCCATGGGAGCTATAAGAGTGGATGCGTATGTGGATTCTTTACTGTTTAATAACCAGGTAAACGAAACGTACGAAGCCAAGGACGAGTCAATGGCAAAGTATCTAGCTAAAACGAAAGAGCTCATAGCTTCCTTTGACAGCGTCACACTCAATCACGTTCACAGAGGAAAAAATCAAATAGCAGACGCTTTGAGCAAACTCGCCACTTCAGGCATGGAAAGAGAAGTAAAGGTAGAAACATTGCAAATGCCTTCCATTGAACCCTGACGGGTGGTCCATAGGACAACCCTTAAGTGTGTTAAAAGATGATTTAATCCCGCATTTGATCACGTAATTGTCTAGAATTAGATAACTACGGTTGTTTGTGTTTCAGGTACAAATGGAGCTTAAAATCGAAGGAATACGGAGAATAAATGAAAAAATCAATTATTGGAATTGAATAATTAAGATGATGACATGATAGAGGATGAAATTACGAGAACGTAGGCGAAAACGGTGAAGAAAACGGAGTTGAAACGAAAAAGTTATGAAGAAAACAAAATTGTGTGCTGAAGGCTACCGTAATTTACGGTAGCTACCGTAAATTACGGTAGTCCCCAGCATTTTTCTTCCATCGTAAGGCAGTAGAGACCTACCGTAAGCCATTCCAAGCCACCGTAAGCTACGGTGGCCACCGTAGCTTACGGTGGAGGCCAGCGTGAAACTTGTAACTCCCTCATTTAAGGTTGTTTATGGTGCCTTTTCATCAGCCAATCATTGTGGACAGTTTTGGAGCAGTTTAGGGGCGATTTTTGGCTATCCTCTTGTGTTCTTGAGTGGTCTAAACATGGAGACTTTGTTTTTGATTCCATTGGACAAAGGTTTGATTGTTATGATGATTCACAACACTATGAGCGGCTAGGTTTGCTTGGTGATCGTCTTGAGTGTAAGGTTTAATTTGTGACAATTATGTTTGTTCTTTAATTTCTGGAATATTAAACTGTGCATGTGTTGTTAGTTTATTATGGTGTTTGATTGGGTGTTTGTAAATTGTTGATGTATGTTTGATCATAGTTCTAAACCATACATTCTTGGTGCCGTTGGCAATCGAGATATCATGGGATGGATTAGGGTTGGATATATGTTGATTGGTCATCGGGTAACAACCTCGCGTTCTAGGAATCCAAGTAATTAGTTCCCTTTCATCACAAACAATTGATCTTGCATGAGCTATGTCTATGTAGTTCTTTCCAGTTGAACATAAACCTTGATTGTCATTTAAAACCTGAAACTCGGGATGATCGCTACCTTCTTATCCTGTTACAAAACTTAACTTTGATTTGTAATCTAATTTAGTTCAATTTAGACAATTAAAACCAAACAACCAAATCAGTGAATTTACTTTTCTTGCAATTTAGTTTACTTTAGTTAATTTAGACATACATCGAGATAGCACATATTCCACAAACTCCCTGTGTTCGATACCCACTTACCGCTAGCTAATTAGTTGTAATTGGATTAAATTTGCGTGTACCTACGACAGCACGTCAAATTTTGGCGCTGTTGCCGGGGAGTAGTGCGCAACGTGTGTTATCTTGTGTATTAGTTTGAAAAAAAAAAACCAAAAAGATTTCTTTTATGTTCATGATTTACACTTGGTAGTTGAGTTGTGTTGTGCAGGATGACAGGGCATTACACAAATTTCAGCTTATTTACGTGTAGATTGTGCGGGGGTCCACGACATCCATGTATTGGTTGCCACGAGGCTCACTACAGGAGGGCACATGGAAAACCGGTGTCTTATGTTTCACAGCTTCCACCTCCATCATACGTTGACGATTATGAATCAGAAATGGAGGATGACTATTATTCATATGGATACGATCGGGACGAGGAAGTTTATTATGAGGCAAGGATGGATGGTCTATGTTTTTGTTGTGGTCGCGATCACACTTATGATTATGATGTGTGCACGGTGTATTCGTAAAACCCGAAGTATTGGGATAAAAAGATGATGGATGCGCGCATCTATAGACCGTATCAGGGATATCGACAATATCATCCTGAAGAATATTCTGAGCCCGAGGGTGTTTATGTTTATGAGACCGAGGAGGAGAAAGAGCTTGCTGTATTGGAAGTAACTTTGTCCAAACTCGAGCAATATTTAGCAACACCCAACCTGTCCGATGAAGACCGAATCAGCTGCTTAGTTTCTAAGTGTCATACTTTAAAATTGAAGATAGAGATAGAAGAAAGCCTCTCACCATTACCTGACGATATTAGAGATTGTTCTCACATGAAGGAGGAGGTTGTGGAGGATAATACCACACCAATGAGTCCTTTATCTGATGAAGAGTCACTTGTAGATCAGATGATGTGTGCAGATTATGAGATAGAGCAGGCTGATGAGATGGATATGTGTACCGAACCTCTTCCCATATCAATGATTCAAATTAACAAGTGTGGGGAAGAGGGTTCGAGGAACAAGATGAGAAGGGTGAAACTACCAGACATTAAGGTATATGTCATGAAGTGGACTAGCAAAGCCCGCATGAGCAGCTTTAACATGCCAAATATACTGACAAATCCATGGAGATGGCATGTAAATTTCCGGGCATTTGTTGGAAATGCTGCAGGTAAGTGTGCATTAAGACCACCATAACGCATATCAGGTATGGTCTGGCTGAAGACCTTTAAACTTAGCGCTCTTGGGAGGCAGCCCGAGGATGTAGAGTATTGTATTTGTGTTTTGTTTTGCTTTGTTTGGTTTTGTTTTGGTGTTGCGTTTGTGTTTTGGCAGGTTATTACGTTTCAATCCTCGCGGATACAATGATTCAAGTGTGGGGATGTTTGGCAACATCCCCGTTGAGATATCAGCGAATCCAAGAGATGTTTATGTTCCTGTTCGATTACCGCAGTTGCATCACTACCAACACTGCTGATTTACTGATCAGGTTGTGTCTTGTTCTCATTTTGTGCACCTTTGTATATATCCATGTTTATGATCATGGTTGGGCGGATGGGTGGTGTATTGGTTTTGATGTTATGTGTTGGGTTGTGCTAGTTTGGCGGTGTTAATGTGTTTTTATAAAAAAATAAAAAATATATAAAATGAAAAAGACCAAAAAGAAATTTGGGGTTTGAGTGTTTGAGCTAATGTTGATGTTGAATGGGTTTTTAGCGATCATTTCCTTCCAAAGCCATACATTGAGGTCAATGTATCCCAAGTGTGGGGATGGGGGGAAATTTTGAGGTTTTTAAAAATTTGTAAATCAAGCGAAACATTGTGAGAATTTGAACACCTTGGAATACACCTGAGTAACACACCGGCAACCCTTAATACCCTTTGTTCTTGGTGAGAGTTGAAGCTACTCTTATATATAAATAATGCTTGTCTTTAATGAGAGTGGCAACGGGTGGGGGTGCATTAGAACTTGTGCTTGAATACGGTTCGAGGCCTTGGTTGAGCATGAATGTAGAAAGGATAAGGGCATTTAGGAAAGCCTCGTCATAGTGTGTGCGAGTGTGGGATTTGGGGGGTTGGACCTCATTAATTATATATATGAGCTTGGTAGTGAGAGGGGCGGGGGTTTGGACATTTAGTTGCCCATTTTGTGCCTAAAGCCGATCATTTGTTACCCCTTATCTAGTTCCCCAAAAATTTACCCGATTTAACCCGGTCTTATAGTGTTAGTAGTTGTTATAGTGTGTTTAGATATGTTATGTCAATCGTTCTTTATGTTTGCTATGTTAAAAAAAAGTGGAAAAGCAATGAAAACGAAAAAAATAATATAAAAAAAAGAGAGAAAAAGAAAAAAAAAAGAAAAAAAAGTAATGTTTGAGTTATCTTGTATATAGTAGTTTATGTCTTGTTTATTGTTTTTTTCATTGTGTAATAAAAGACCGGGTTAAGTCCTTCGCTACTACATATATATTCCATTTCCTACCCGTACATTTAGCCACGTTACAACCTTAAAGCCCATTTGATTTGCATTCATGTTTGGCACTTTTGAGGAGGAGGACCGATTTAGGTACAAGCATATAGTTGTGAAATCACCCGGTTGCCTTTTGTGTGTCTAGCTATCTTTGCTAGTGCTTACTTGTTGCCGAGAGGAGAGATATACTGAGGGTGTGTTGTTCGGGGTGGTAGGAAAGGGTTAGTAAAAGGATAACATGTTTACGCTTGATTTATGTTGATCGCTTGTGCACTTGAAAATGGTTTTTGATGGGTTGCTTGGGGCAAGCAATGGTTAAGTGTGGGGATGTGACGGGTGGTCCATAGGACAACCCTTAAGTGTGTTAAAAGACGATTTAATCCCGCATTTGATCACGTAATTGTCTAGAATTAGATAACTACGGTTGTTTGTGTTTCAGGTACAAATGGAGCTTAAAATCGAAGGAATACGGAGAATAAATGAAAAAATCAATTATTGGAATTGAAGAATTAAGATGATGACATGATAGAGGATGAAATTACGAGAACGTAGGCGAAAACGGTGAAGAAAACGGAGTTAAAACGAAAAAGTTATGAAGAAAACAAAATTGTGTGCTGAAGGCTACCGTAATTTACGGTAGCTACCGTAAATTACGGTAGTCCCCAGCATTTTTCTTCCACCGTAAGGCAGTAGAGACCTACCGTAAGCCATTCCAAGCCACCGTAAGCTACGGTGGCCACCGTAGCTTACGGTGGAGGCCAGCGTGAAACTTGTAACTCCCTCATTTAAGGTTGTTTATGGTGCCTTTTCATCAGCCAATCATTGTGGACGGTTTTGGAGCAGTTTAGGGGCGATTTTTGGCTATCCTCTTGTGTTCTTGAGTGGTCTAAACATGGAGACTTTGTTTTTGATTCCATTGGACAAAGGTTTGATTGTTATGACGATTCACAACACTATGAGCGGCTAGGTTTGCTTGGTGATCGTCTTGAGTGTAAGGTTTTATTTGTGACAATTATGTTTGTTCTTTAATTTCTGGAATATTAAACTGTGCATGTGTTGTTAGTTTATTATGGTGTTTGATTGGGTGTTTGTAAATTGTTGATGTATGTTTGATCATAGTTCTAAACCATACATTCTTGGTGCCGTTGGCAATCGAGATATCATGGGATGGATTAGGGTTGGATATATGTTGATTGGTCATCGGGTAACAACCTCGCGTTCTAGGAATCCGAGTACTTAGTTCCCTTTCATCACAAACAATTGATCTTGCATGAGCTATGTCTATGTAGTTCTTTCCAGTTGAACATAAACCTTGATTGTCACTTAAAACCTGAAACTCGGGATGATCGCTACCTTCTTATCCTGTTACAAAACTTAACTTTGATTTGTAATCTAATTTAGTTCAATTTAGACAATTAAAACCAAACAACCAAATCAGTGAATTTACTTTTCTTGCAATTTAGTTTACTTTAGTTAATTTAGACATACATCGAGATAGCACATATTCCACAAACTCCCTGTGTTCGATGCCCACTTACCGCTAGCTAATTAGTTGTAATTGGATTAAATTTGCGTGTACCTACGACAGCACGTCAAACCCCGGGATATCTTCGCCGTTACAGCGGAAGAACCCTGTTGGTACACTCCCATACAAAGATTCCTTATAAAGGGGGAGTTACCTTCCGCCAGGGCGAACCACAAAAGATACAAACTAAAGCGTTGCAGTATGAAGTAAACGGTGGCGTCCTTTACCGAAAGTCATATTTGGGACCACTGCTGCGATGTGTATCCCCAGCGGAAGCTAAGTACCTAATTCAAGAAATACACACGGGTATATGTGGCATTCACGCTGGACCCCGGGCGGTGGTCGCCAAAATTTATAACGCCGGGTACTATTGGCCCGGTATGTATGAGGACGCGGTGGAAGAACTCAGAAGGTGCCATAGTTGTCAAAAGTTTGCTCCCCAAACGCTCTGTCCAAAGAACAATTTAATACCAGTCACAGCCGCTTGGCCTTTCGAAAAGTGGGCAGTAGATATTGTGGGACCATTCCCGCTGGCCCCTAGAAAGCTAAAATACCTTATCGTGGCAATTGACTACTTCACCAAATGGGTCGAAGCCAAACCTCTAGCTAAAATAACCGCTGAAAACGCAAAAAAGTTCCTTTGGGAGCACATTGTGTGTCGGTTTGGATTGCCGCTGTATTTGGTAAGCGACAACGGAACGCAGTTCACGGATAGGTATTGCAAGATTGGTGTGCAGAACTCAAGATTCAACAAATATTCACATCTGTAGCACACCCGCAAGGTAATGGCCAGGTAGAGCGGGCAAATAGAAGTTTGTTGGACACTCTTGCACGACCCGCTAACCCGGGGCAAGACAGCATCAGAAGGCAAACTTTCTCCCCTGATCATCGCCTCCGTCGCCGAAATTTGGAGACGGAAAAAACCATCGGCAGCATCTAAACGCCGAAAAATGTCAGCAAGTCTCTGTTTATAACTCCTCCGACTCATCTTTTCGAATTACCAAATTAGGAAAAAGAAGCTCAATTTATAGAGGGACAAACAGTTGTGACAGGGATGACGACAGCACAATTAATAAAAAGCAATCATCACATGTCAAATCGCCACATTGCACAGGAACGGCGGCGTTATCAATCATGACATTAGCATTAAATGTCTGACAAACCAATTAGATATTTGCGCAAAAACCAAGTAAAATAGTGTTTATACAAAATGTCAAGAGGAAATGGAATACATGATAAAGAAAATGAAAGTGCTTATTCCTCTTCAGACTCCTCCACGGGGTCCAGCATCACGCGTAAGGAATCTATGCCATCCTCGTTCACCTTGTCCATCAAATCTGCATACACGGACAGCGGTTCGTTGTATGCCGCTTCAAGAGCATCCGCCATGTCACCTTGAAATTTGCCACTCGCCGTATGGAAATCGGGAGTAATCTTCTCCAATTACTGGCACTCAAAGTAGCCCTTGTAAACACCATCATGATGGCCAGACTGATACGCGGCGGCGAAAAGGCGATCTATCAACGCTGTAAAAGGCCCCGACTGACGAAGGTACTCAAACGCCCTAACTAGACCGTTGGTTATCAGCCAATTCCTATCGCCCAGCAAGGCAGCCAGTTGGCTCGTTAAGCTATCCACCTCAGCGTTTGATTGCTCCAGAGAATTTTCCACCTCTTTCAGGCGCGTGGCAGAAGATTGGGCAAACACATTCTTTTCTGAGACAAGGGAGTCACAATGTTGCTAGAGTTTCCTAAGATGCTCTTCCCGCTCCTCCAGCTCTGCTTGTTTAGCCCGAACTTTAGCATTAGATGCTTTTATCTCAACGTTTAAAGCTTGGTATCGCTCCTGCACCTGAGACACAAAGTCAGTGTCAATTCGGAATTTTTCCACTTGAGCAGACATTTCAGATCTCACCTTTTGTGCTTTAGAAATAGCTTTACGCTCTAATTCCTCTTGCACACTCTTAGCATGAGCAAGGACTCGGTCCTTCTCCGCTATATCGCGAGCCCATATGATCCGCTCCTCAGCAAGGTGGGCAGTTACCCTTTTCAAATCATCCTTAGCCTTGTTTTTCTCTGACAAAAACCTGCTTTCCCTCAACCCAGCGGCTTGTAGCTGACTCTCTAAGCGATACTTTTCGTCTTTTAGCTCTTGGATAATAGCCCGGGCTTGGTGGAGCTCATTATTGTCATGCATCCACCTGCGCCGGATCTCTGCAAGCCTCCGGGGTTGACTAACGGCGTCCACCATAGTGGAATTCATCAAGTTCTCATTGTTCAACCCTTCAATATATGCCGACTCGGCCGGGGGGTAAGCCCGCTCAACCAAGTGTTGAATCACGGGGGGATAAATCAGTGTAGAAGACTCAGCAATTTTCCACCGGGGCTGGTAGCATTTATCCTGCATATTGGGATCCCAGTTAATGGTAGGTAAATAGAGATCATCACCCAAGCGGGCCCCATCATCAGCAATGCCACTGCTGGACCCCCCCCCCCAGCATCGCTAGCAGCGGTGCCTCCGGCACTAGTCGCCTCATGAGCAGCGGAAACGGTCGGCATTTCTTTCTTGGTAGCAGGAAATATGCTGAAAGGAGAATTGAACAAGGAAGAAGGGGTAACACTGGAAGATAGTGGTGTGGATACTGGACTAATTGTCACAGTCACAGCAGTTGTCGACGGAGGTGGCGGAATAGTGCAGCTTATGGCGGCAGTAACACTCGCCTGAAGTATCAGCTCGGTAAGACTGGTTTCACTAGTAGCGGAAGGTGTAGTTCCCAGAGATGTTAATGGGGCAGATGTCACACTCTCAACCTGCACCCTAGCGGTAGTACCTGCATCAAATCAGACATTCAGCAAATGTAAAAAATATAGTGCACTGTAACATCTCCAGACAAAATTACTTACCAAGGGGCAGGGCATAAGCGGCCTGCATAGCCTCAAAAGCAGTTAGAGCAGGAACAGTTACAGTCTTGCGTTTTTTCAAGACATGGGTTGGACTCGTCAGCTCGGAAGCACTCCCAGCGGGTGTGGTCACGCTCACTGAGGAAGCACCCGTCCCTGCAGCTAGGTATTTCCTTTTGGTAATTTTGAGCTTGACTGGTTTCTTCTCTATGGCAACGACACTACCCCCCCCCCCCCCGCTAGGGGGAGATATTGTGACATAAGCAGCCGGGTCCGCCGGCACAGCTGGCAACAAAAACTGCTCCAAGTGGATTTTAAGGACATCTGGCTCCTGTTCACCAAGCACGCGGTCGGCAGCCTTTAAGGCAGCATGCCGGGGAGGATCAACAAAATCAAACAAACTCCATTCCCCTGCAACATGTATGTATGTTACTGTAAAATACTAAATAATGTGTATGCAAGGGCAAAGGACTATGTACCTTCATCATCCCTCCAGAACGAAGGTTACAGCTTAACATCCCTCCATAGCAGGCTCATTCCCGCCATCACCAAGGCTCCATCGGGAATCACCGTGCATACAGACGGACGCTCGCACAGCCTTGTGTAAAGAGCGTTGGATACATAAGCATCCTTTGGAGGGGCCTCATCTTGAATCTTGTCCTTTGGTCCCATCTCCCTCCACTGTATCTCTCCAGGAATGACAGCAGCGTCGATATAAAAGAATTTCTTCTTCCAGTCCTTGTCCTTGGAACTGGTCGGAATATCTCTCAAGCAAGACACATCGGTGTCTCTTCTGTCGAAGGTAAAAAAGGGGGATTCCCATATGAGGACGAAAAAAGCCCTAAAAACCAAGAGTTCAGGAATGTGCCCTAAGGCAGTGCATGCAAACTCAAACTGTCGGAGTTTCACCAACCCCAATGGGTGTAATTAGGAACTATGAATGGGATAATGGTCAAGGACTAACTTGCAGAACTTAGTAATCGGCAATCGAAAGTTTCAAAACCTAAAAAAATCACTAAACAGGGTGATTTTACCTTGTTTCAATGGAAATGTCGTGTCCGTCTTTGACGACAACACCAGATTCCACTCTGCCCTAATATTGTAGTCTCGAAGAAGATTATTGAATGAAGCCTGCCCCCACTTGATATACAGAGCATCGGAACCTGTTGGGGCAGAAGAAGATGATTCGCCGGTCTTGAAGGCCATTTTTTCGTTTCAAGAAGGTGAGGAAAGTGGTTCGTGCACGAGGAAGAAAATGAAGACAAACCCCTTAGCAGGAACTCTATTTATACGGAAATGGCAACTTTTCGAATTCGAAAAGGCAAACTGGCGGAAACACGCGTCGAAAGAGGTTGCTGACAGTTGTCACCTTAATGATGATTTAACTGTCACATCTTTTCCCATCGCCGCCAATTTTCAAAAAAGTATAACGATACCCCACTTGAGAAACTTACACTTAAAGGGGGAAATTTTGACTTTTCCTTTTTTAGTCCGATTTCATGATTTTCATTCCATAACTTCGGACTGGGGGGACATGACGAGGTATGACCCGGATTGGATAAACCGATCCAGTCATCACCTATTATTTTATTAATTATAAACATTTATTCTAGAATGTTTTATTCTGCATGGATAAGTCACGTAACTAAATCTCCACTCTTTTGGGGAAGATCATACAAATGCCTAACTTATTGGATCTCATTCTAAGTTAGAAAAAAACCCTAATGGTAAACTATAAATAGATGTAAACATCTAAGGTATGCATCATCTTGCTCTCGTCTTACTCTCTCTACATTCATACTTTCTTTCTCCCAAAACCGAGACTTATTCTCACGCCGGAGGGTAATTACAAGAATAACCTCATTCCTGTAATGAGTCCTAACGGTGTTCTGTTTTGTAGCTAGCAGTTCGGATCGCCAAGAGTTGAAGTCTTAGCCGGATATTACCGTGAAGGTTAGTGTTTCTTCAGTTTTCATCTAGTCTCATAATAAAAACCACAGTTACAAGTAGGGATGCAAACGAGCCGGGCCGAGCCCGAGCTCGACCAGGCTCGGGTTCGGCCCGGCTCGAGCTCGGCTCGTTAGGTTTTTATGAAGCTCGAGCTCGAGCTCGGCTCGTTAGGTTTGGGTTCGTTTAGGCTCGCGAGCCTAAACAAGCTTTGTATTTCAGGCTCGGGCTCGGGCTCGTTAAGGCTCGACTCGTTCGAGCTTTTAACCGAGCCGATCACGAAAAAATTTATTTTTAGTATTTATTGGTGTAATTTAGGAGTAGGGTTAATGTAACATTTGCCACTAAAAAAAACATAGCCTAACTAAATCATAAATCCACACACATAAATTTATATATTACAACAAAAGAGCAATTACTTGAACTTTAATTAATTATGTGGAAGAAATACAAGTAATAAGAAACAGCTCTTAAAAAAAATATATGAAACAGGCCCTTAGTAATAAGGAGCAACTAAAAAAATGTATAGAAGCAGGCAACAATTAAAAATAGGTAGAGATGCAGGATTTGAACCTGCATCTTGAGTGAAACAATAGGAGACTCAGCCAACTAAGCAATACAAGTATACAACCATATGTTATCCATTTCGATTTATATATAATTAATATATAAAATATGATTTTTTTGGGCCCCTAAAAGCTTTGGGCCCTGTTCGGTGGCCCATCCGGCACACCCTACGGGCCAGGCCTGGAGTAGCTCTCGAGCCTCTGGACTTGTTTACACCCCTAGTTACAAGAGGATTAACAAAAAAAAAAGGCACACAGCTTATTTTTGATTTAGACCCTTATACCTTCAAATTAACGAACCACCATTTAGTCCCCACAAAAGACGAAAAGCTGGTACACATATTTTGCTCCTGAAACATGCAAGTTAATATTCAGGTTCAGAAAGCGATTCGGTTCTAGGTTTTCCTGATGGAATTAAACATAATAAACGAAACTAAACAAGTTCTAACAAATTAATATATATAAACGTGAATCCATATATCAACAACTCAATATCTAAAATACAAAGGTCTGAAATGGATTAGAAAGCGGCAATATGCAAGTGTACACATCAAATTCTTTTAAAGCATCTGCAAGAAGTAAAGTATTGGGATCTAAATAACCTCCTCCACCACTGCAGTTAAAAAAGCCCTATTCCCCCCTTCCTAGCTATGTATCTATCTTATATACCTATCTATCACAGATACCACATAATATATTTAGTGAGTTAATAATCTCACATGGTAAAATCTTATTCTTACACGATGTGTACAGGCCGTATAAGGTTATATGACCCGTATAAAATAAAATGAACTAACAAGGGCTGCTGGCTTTATTTTATTCAAAAAAAAAAAAAACCTCTCTAGTTAACAAGTAAGCAAATCTATTGCTTAAAAGCACTTAGTTAAGTTCAAAAAGTCACATATAAATTTTGAAAAGAAAACCGACATTTTATACCTTTAGCCACTTTTCAAATAAAACTACCCTATCCAAAACCAAAAACCCACTCTTTCAAAGTCCACTTGATATTTACAAGGATTAAGTTAAAAAGAAGGAGGTTTGATTTCTTGTCAAGCATATGGTAGAAGTAAGTTTCGTACCATGACCGAGCGTTTCACTTATACATCTTTGGCCGAGTGTTGTGTGATCACTTGTGAGGTATGTGAATGTATATATAGCTAAATGAAATTTTAAGATATATGTTATGCTTAAAATAATTGATTTTTCTTAAAAAGTTTTATAAATCATGTCGAATAGAATTGTAAATAAAATAAAAACAGGAATAAATAGAACTTGGATTCCCGACACTCTACAAACAAGACCTAAAACTTCTTTTCTAGCTATTCAATTTGGGTGTGTAAGCAATATTAAAGAGTTTTGTTCGAGGACAAACAAAGATTAAAGTGTGGGGGTATTTGATATGCGCAAAATGCAACATATAAATTGTATCAAATAAGGTATAAAACAACCTTTTTAGTACTAATGTCGACAAAAGTGCGTTTCTTTGTTTACTTTTGATTTTCAGGATTAAAAGAGCTTAAACGAACAAAAGGAACAAATTAGTGGCGAAAACCAACATAATTACAGAAGAAGGGAAGTTGATACACTATATCGACCCTCCAAGCTTCACCCAAGAACAAAACAACAAACCAGAACCCAAGCACGGGGTCGTGCCTGCCGGGCATGGGGTCGTACCCCACTCAAGATTCCCTGAAGATAAAGATAAACATAAGACGACAAGGGACATAGGGTCGTGTCTCCTAGACACGGGCCATGGTCAACTCTCAGATTTGCAAATTTGGGTTCGTACAGCAAATACAAGGGCGACGAGGCCGTACCGTTGACACACGGGGTCGTGTATGCAGATGGGCTGACAACAACATTAAATGAAGACAGAGAAGGAGAAGGACACGGGGTCGTGCCCACCAGGCACGGGGCCATGTAAAGTCACTGTTTTCAGCTATAAAAGGAGGTGTTTGGCTCACTTGCAACTCCTCCCTTGGTAAACCATTTCTCTCACATTTGTCATGACTCTACCACCACTACTACCATCATCCACCACTTTCATTCATCATCCATCCTTAGAGTGTGTATAGTAGTCTCGAGATCCAAGATTGATAGTAAGAGTTTTTGTCAAACAAAGGCCATGCTTGGCTAATCTCTTACATCACTTGGTGAAGACAAAATCATTTATGTATTACTTTTGATTTCCAAGCTTTGGTAACTTTTTATTTGGGTATGTATTAATGACTTTAATAGCTAGTTTTTTATATTGAATGTGAACTTTACTCTATAATTCTTCGTATTTTGTTGATTCACTCATTCATGTCTTTACGGTCTATATAAAGCGGGTTAACTGTCTAGAAAAGGGGTTAGAAGGGTGGTTTGGGTAAAGTTCTTGCCTCGTTCAGTGTATAGATCCTACGAGGGCTTGATTCAAGCTTATTATGACTTCCTTTGAGGTAGATAGCATCAAATCGGGGGAAGTAAGAACGGCTTGAATCCCTTATAAATAAACTACTATTAAAACTTTAAACCGGCTTTGTGGGACTATATCCCTCCTGACTAAGACCAATATGGCCGAGGATAGCGTTACTTCCAAAAGAGGGACATGCCACATTTTGCATTAATAACTTGCTTAATTATCTTTCAATAATCCGGCCTTGAGGAACTGTATCCCTGCTGACTCAGACCAATATGGCTGAGGGTAGCGTTGCCTCTAAAAGAGAGACATGCCACTATAACTAAGATAATCTCTTAAAAAACCCAAAGCGCGGAAATAATCAAAGGATACATAAATGACGAGTTGGATCCAAGTGATTCTATCTTGTCTATCTGTTCTTTATTTATTTAGTTTCTTTATACTTTATTTACTTAAAAATCTTCTTTCAAAAATTTGGTTAGGTTAGACGTCGACGATATTCCGGTATTAAAAGCTCTTGTGTCATTGGACGACCTCGGTATCTTTCCATCACTATACTATGTCAACGATGTATGCACTTGCCCTTGCGTGTTGTAGAGAGTGATAGTTTTTTTTATCGTGTTTTACAAATTTAAAGCTTGACAAAAGAGTAAAATGTATTAAAAATATAATAAAATCCGTACACACTCGCACACACGTCAAGTTTTTGGCGCCGTTGCCGAGGACACAAGGATTTTAAGAAAGTTTAAAATTGGCGGCCTAATCATTTTTACATTTTTTTAGTTTTTCATTTTAGGTTTTTCTTTTTTTTTCTGTGATCAACACGGGGCCGTATCATATACCTAAGCTCTTGTGTCATTGGACGACCTCGGTATCTTTCCATCACTATACTATGTCAACGATGTATGCACTTGCCCTTGCGTGTTGTAGAGAGTGATAGTTTTTTTTATCGTGTTTTACAAATTTAAAGCTTGATAAAAGAGTAAAATGTATTAAAAATATAATAAAATCCGTACACACTCGCACACACGTCAAGTTTTTGGCGCCGTTGCCGAGGACACAAGGATTTTAAGAAAGTTTAAAATTGGCGGCCTAATCATTTTTACATTTTTTTAGTTTTTCATTTTAGGTTTTTCTTTTTTTCTGTGATCAACACGGGGCCGTATCATATACCTAGTAACAAAATTTTTTTTTTTTCCAGACACGAACTAAAGCACAAGGCCGTGTGACAACCACACGGGCCCGTGTGACAACCACACGGGCCCGTGTGACAACGATAGTTTGTGAGAAAACAGTAACCGTTTGATCGGCGGTTAAAAAATTATCTGGCAACCATGAATGTTAATGATATTTTTACTCCCGCCACTCTTACGGTGACTGGTGTCAATTATGTGGAGGAATACATAAAGAATTAGAATGTATCATTCTAAGATTTAATCCCCACTACTTGGACCCATCGTTTTCCTATGACGATCACCTTAAGATGGGCGGGAGTAAAAACAATAATGACTTCCATCCACCTGAATTCCATCAAACCTCTTCGATAGGAGACATAAACTCGGAAGAAGTATGTCAAATGGAAAAGAGGATTCTCTAGAAACTCAAAGAAACGGAATCCATGATGAAGGCACGATATTCATCAAGGAATAAAAGCGAATGGGATTCAATGGAGCCACATTCAGGAATAAACAATACCTTCTTTAACAAGAGCCCAGAAACAGTTTGGACGAGACCAAATCGACTCACACCTTCTTTAACAAGAGCCCGGAAAAGGTAAATAAAGGAAGGTTTCACCCTCCCACTTTTAAACTAGGATCCTATCTTTCTGGTAACCTCTTGCATTTTCGTACCTCTCGTCGGAGCCTAAGGTATATCAGGCAATTGGGGTTGTTCCAACCAGTAAGGAACCCCCCCCCCCCGATAAAACACGGTTCCTTAAAAATTTCGGCAAAACTTCATAAAACCCTAAGACACAGGGGCGTGTTCCTTCAACACTGGGCCGTGTCTCATCTACTTCCAGACATGAGGGCGTGTTAGAAGAACACGTGGCCATGCCCCCCGTCTTTTCAACACGGGCCGTGTCAACCTTGACATGGGTTATGTCTCACTGACGGACAAAATTCTCTAGCTCATGCATGCGACACGAGGTCGTGTTAACGTGCTGTCACTTTCTATAAAGTCAGTTATGAGAAGAATGTTTGGACCCATTCCAAAAAGACTAAGATCCTTCCAGATAGTGCACTTGCCCTAGCATGTTGTAAAGAGTGCTAGTTTTATATCGTGTTTTACAAATTTACAGCTTGATAAAAGAGTAAAAAGGTACTAAAAATATAAGGGGAATTGGCCTGTAATAATCCTACCTAGACCTTATTGGCCATTAATAATCCCACCTCAGAATATTCCCCCCACCAGTCCCACCTTTCACCTATTTTTTCTACAATGGTCCCCCGTTAAAAAAACTTAACGGAGTTAAGATTTTTTCCAAATTACAAACAGAATTTTTAGGGTTTTTGATCAGAACGATGATACGAGTCCATTGATGTAAAACTTACTTCGAAATGGTGCTCCAAGTGACTTGATTTTGGTTACTTGGAAATTTAAACACCCGAATTGAAGCGTCGTTTTCATCGTTTGGAGCACCGTTTCGAGGAAAGTTTTACATCAATGGACTCGTATCGTCGTTCTAATCAAATGCCCTAAAAATCTGTTTGTAATTTGGAAAAAAAGCATAACTCCGTTAAGTTATTTTAACGGAGGACCATTGTAGGAAAAATAAGTAAAAGGTGGGACTGGTGGGGGGAATATTCTGAGGTGGGATTATTAATGGCCAATAAGGTCTAGGTGGGATTATTATAGGCCAATTTCCCAAAATATAATAAAAATCCGTACACACTCGCACACACGTCAGTTATTAAAAATTCGAAAACCAAACCATCGGTTATGTTTCGGTTCGGTTTCTTTGGTTATTTCGGTTACGGTTTGGTTATTTCGGTTTTCTACTCACCCCTAGAACAATCCCCTTCATCTCCATTCATCAGTTTTAATAACTCATTCCAAACAAATGGTCCTTATCTTTGTCACAAATTGAATTTAGATACTTCAGACATTACACCCATTACCTAAATACTGTTTGCGTGAAGATACTGACTTTGACCTCGGAGTGCTTTGCCTTGAAAGAATCAGATTTGACATAAACAGTGAGGTTTCATCTTTGGAAACTGGTGGTTTTGATGAGATTGTATATTCTACAAGACCTGCTCTGTCGTCTTAAACCCTTTTTTTGGATATGCCCTTGTCTTAAACCCCTGATAATGAACCAATATTATCATCTTCAAATTTACCAATAGATTGCACCGCCCTCATCTGGACTAGGGATGAGCATTTGGTATCGGGTACTGGTATCGAACCGTACCTGGTATATTCAGTATCAGTATCCACTTTCCCCGTTTTTTGGTACCGGTACCGGTGTCCCGTACCTGGTATATTCAGTACCGGTACTCACTTTCCCCGTTTTTTGGTACCGGTATCGGTGTCTTCGCTACCAGTACCGGTACCCACTTTTCCCGTTTTTCGGTACCGGTACTTTCAGTACCAACGAGTACCGTGCTCATCCCTAATCTGGACCTGCCATTTTTCTTTCAAAGAAACCACTTTCCGGTTAACTATTCGAGTATTTTAGGTATTCGGTTCATCATTGTTCTTGATAACTGTTTGATTGAGGAGGAGTTAGGGTTTGCTAGATCGGCTTTGCAACATGCGCTTGAGTTCTTGTAGGAGAATGCTTTGGTGGGGTTTGTGAGTTTTGGGACTCAAGTGCAGGTTCATGAGATTTGTGTTACCGACTTGAACGCGATACTAACCTCTCAAATTCTAAACCAACAAGTGATACTACTCTGATCAGATGTGAAAACGTTGGTGTGTGATTAGTTGCATGTGCGAATGTGTTTGTGTGATTGGAGATAGTTGTAGGTTTGATTTCTGTAGGTGTGATTTGGTAACTAACGAGGAAAGGGTTCAACTTTTAGTTGAGTGGCGTCAGAGGATGGATGTGATGATGATAATGGTGAAATTTGGTGATAAGGGTATGAAGATATGAAGATGATGATATAAAGGTATGAAGATCTGATGAAGATGATATATTAGTTTTAAACTAATAATAAAAAATAATATGGCAAAAGACAAGTATGCCCTTAATAATCAACTTGAAAAGACAATATTGCCATGGTCAACTAACGGTTGACTAAACCCTTCCGTTAGCAGAGACATTATTGATTCAAATCAACAACAATATGGACGAGAATTGTCAATTGTAACACCCCGGGACTAAAAGTGTGATCGAAAGACAACCACATAGACAAAAATTGTACTTTACTTTTCTTTTCTTTTCACCCCATCCACTTCCCTTCTTTTCTCTTTTTTGTTAGGTAAACTCGGGAATAAAACGTTAGTCAAAGTCCTCATAATGTGAAACGATTAATCCTAAATAGATCCACGCGTCACCCAAAATGAGCCCCTACATAACCCTCGTGATAAAGCCCACATGATTTCAACCAGGATGAACTGATGAAGCAAGATGAGTTGTACGTCAGATCTCTACACCCACAGCCCCGTACAAGTCAATAATGCATAGAAAGTATACTAGTACCATTATTCAATTTTCGTATGTATAGTACTGTTGATGATAAATTCGTCGTTTTATAGTAACGGTGGGCCCCACACCGTCAAAATTGACCAGCAATGAAGTCATCAACACTCAACTCTTTGAAACTCCAATCTCTCTCTGACCCTTCACCACCACCACCTTCCCCTCTCTCTCTCTCTCTCTCTCAATCTCTCCGCCGTGACTCTCTCTCTCCCACCCATTTCCGTCGTGTAAGCTGTAAAAATGTCATCTTTTTAGCCAAACTCAAATACCCATTTTACCATTTTCAAAACCCACTTAGATTTTCTCATTTTTTTAACAAATTAAGAAAAAACACAAATCTTGATGCCTAAACTGGTTTCACTAGCATAAAAGCATGCATTTTTAATTAGTGTCTTTATAAAAATGACATCTTTTTAGCCAAAAATCAGATACCCATTTCATCATTTTCAAAACACAGTTACATTTTTTCCATTTTTGTTAACAAATCAAGAAAAAACCCAAAATCTTGATGCCTAAATTGATTCCAATCGCATAAAAAAACCTGTAAAGATTTATTCTTTTTAGCAAAACTCCGATAAACCATTTCACCATTTTAAAAACCCATCAAAACCCAGTTAGATTTTCCCATTTTTTTAACAAATCAAGAAAAAAACCAAAATCTTGATGCATAAATTGATTTAAATCGAATAAAAAGCATGCATTTTTAAGTAAAGGCTTCACCGGAATATATACCGGCGGTGGACGGTGGCGAATGGGTTGTGTAATATCTAATCTCAGTGCTAAATTTGCCTTCTTTCCCCCATCGCCACCCACCTACCAGATCAAGAAACAAGAAGATGGTAAGTTAACGGCTGTTTACACGTCATCCTCCACTGCGCTGACGTCAGCTAACGGTGGAGGTGGCGGCGGCGGCGGTGGTGGTGGTTACTCACTTGATGTGTTGGTGCTACCCACTAGAAGAGGGAACAAGATTGTAGCTTTTTATCTTAAGAACCCTTATGCAAGACTCACTCTATTGTATTCTCATGGTAATGCTGCTGATTTGGGTCAACTAGTTGACCTTTTTGTTCAACTCAAAGCTAATCTTAGAGTCAATCTCATGGGGTCAGTTTTCATTTCTCTGTTTCTTACCAAACCTTTTGTTCAAGTTTATGTTCCCCTAAATATCAACATTTGGTTATGGAGATTTAAATAAATAATATTATTTTTTAGGTGTGGGGTTTGGTTGTGTTATTGTTTAGGTTTCTGTTATGCTTAGTTCTATCTTGTTTGGATAAAGTTTTGATCTTGATCCTTACACATGGATAATGGATGTATTGTTTTGGTATTTTTTATGTGGATTTGGTTACAATCATGATGTTGATATTATATGCTCTTTGATGTGATGGGGGGGGGGGGTTGTATTATGTTATTTTTATTATTTTTTATTTCTAGACATTGAATTTAACTTGGATTTGAAGATTTTGAGACTTTAGGTTTGGATCTAGGATGTTAAGAGTCATCTAAAGATTTCTATGGTAGATACTAGATAACTAGCAAAACGGCGCTTAAACACGAGTACATCCGTGAAATTATTTCGCTTTGTTTTCACGCTTAACGTGTGTGATTACGGTTATGTTCCGTGGTCCATAAGTCACAATCCCGCATTTTGCATCTAAAATGTGAAGTGTCATTAAAAGATTTCCATGATAGATACATCTAGATCTATAAAACTAGCAAAAGGACCCGCAAACCGAGTGCTTTCGTCAAACTATTCTGCTTTGTTTTCACGCTTCGCATGTGATTATCGTTATGTTCCGTGGTCTAAAATCACATTCCCGCATTTTTGTCTCGGTTAATTGTATCTCATGGAGATTTAAACGGAATCAAGAAAAGAAATGGTGAAAAGAAACTAAAAGTTCTTGACTTTATTAGGGGACCATTTTTTACTGATCAATTATCTTGGAAAAGGGTAAAAAGAAAAACATAAATTCCTGATGATTCTTGATAGTGATTGTGCTTATCACTACTCCTGCCAGTGGCCAATTAGGGTTTTACCTTTTTGGTTAAAGATTGATGGTGTAATTTTGATGGTCATCTTTTTTGTACTTGTTCTTGTTTGTTCTAGATTTTTTTACTTCACAAATTTATGGCGTTTACAAAATTTTCGTGTTTGATTTATTTTGGACAAAAAATATTTTGGTGGTTGTAATTTAGGAGTGTTTGGATACGATCTGATTCCTTTTCCGGTTTAATGTTTGATATGATTAATAATATTCTCTTTCTGTCTTGGTTTCCTTTAACAGATATGATTATTCGGGCTACGGAGCGTCAACCGGCAAGGTAAACATACACTTCAGCCAAGTGTCATGTTTTTTTTTTTAAATTTTATTTTATTATTATTATTCATTTTAATATATGTTTGTTAGTTTATTGCTTAAATAGTTCTTACATTAGTTTTTGTTTTGTATTTTTCAGCCAAGTGAGCTTAATACATATGCTGACATAGAGGCCGTTTACGAGTGTCTCCAGACTGAATATGGTGTCAGCCAGGAAGACTTGATTCTCTATGGACAGTCGGTCGGAAGTGGGCCGACACTCCATTTGGCTTCTAAGTTACCTAGGTTAAGAGGTGTTGTTTTACACAGTGCCATTCTTTCTGGCCTTCGTGTCGTTTGTCATGTTAACTGCAGATTTTGCTTCGATATTTACAAGGTGATTTATCTGTTTTTCTTCCTAATTAAACCGGTTTTCTTTTTCAATATATTGTTGCTTCCTGATCAAGCTACTAACGGTTTGGATATTTGCAGAATGTTAACAAGATTCAGAAGGTCAAATGCTCCACACTCGTGATACATGTAAGTTCAGCCCGTTCACATATAGGGGTGTAAACTAGCCAAGCCGCTCGTGAGCTATTTGAGATTGGTTCTCGCTAAAAGCTCGAATTGAGCCGAGCTTAAATGAGCTTGAGCCTGAGTTTGAACTTCACTTATCGAGCTCGAGCAGACTCGTGTGCCTAAACGAGCCTGTTATTATATTAAATATTAAATTATGATAAATAAAAGTAAACACTATATATTATATATAAAAGTTATCATTGTTAATGTATTTAAATAAATAATAAACGGGTTGAACTCAAGCTTTAAAAAACTACTCACGAGCTAAGCTCGATCTTTAAAAATAGAGCTCAAAACGAGCCGAGCTCAAGCTTAAGGGAGCTTGCGCTCGGCTCATCTACCACCCCTACAGTCGCATATTAGTGGTTTGACTTTTTGCTACCTGACCTTGTTTCTTGATGTAAAAACGATAGGGTAAAAAACAAAATTAAAAAACAGAAAAATAAATGGGTAAATTGCCAAAATCTTCCCTAAGTTAACGATACATTTTAACTGGGTTTGTGATTTGGATAGAAATGGCAACAAAATCAAAACGTTAGGTGTCCAGATACCAAAATAAAATTATTGTGGATGTAACAGGAAAATAAGCCCAAACCTCAAGGACGATTTTGGCATTTTACTCCATTATTATGTATAATTTTTTAATTAAAAAAGTAAATACTATATTTTATGTTATATATACAAATTATAATTATAAATGTGTATATATAAATTAATAAATAATAAACGACTCAAACCCGTGGTTGAAACCGACCCGGCCTCGAGCTTGAGCTTTAGAAACTACTCATGGGCCAAACTCGAGCTGTAAAAGTAGAGTTCTAAACGAGTTGAGTTTGAGCTTAAGCGATCTTGCACTCGGCTTGGCTCGGCTCATTTACCACCCCTACAATCGCATATTAATGATTTGACTTTTTTTTACCTGACGTTGCTTCTCGATGTAATAATGACAGGGTATGGAGGACGATGTTGTAAGTTGGCTACACGGAAACCGACTATGGAAGAAGGCTAAGGACCCGTACGAACCGTTATGGATCAAAGAAGGTAACCACTGCAACTTAGAGCTCTATCCCGACTACATCCGTCATCTTTACAAGTTCATTTACGATATGGAAACCATGACCACCAAAACCCGACTTACAAAGATCAAACAAAAGCTCAGGCTACCAAAAAAGTCAAACACCGGGAAGTCAACTGCAGGCTGCTCTTGTTGTTGTATAAAAGTTGGGCAGCCAAGCTGCCGCCCGAAATGCCCAAAACCTCAGTGCCCGAAATCGAAATGCCCAAAACCTCAGTGCCCGAAATGTTTGTGCTCACCAAAATGCCCGGATTGTTTGCAATGCGGATGCTGTTGTCTTAACTGGAAGTTTAGTTGTTGCTGGCTGCCAAAACCGAAATGCCCAGATGTAAAGTTACTCAAATGCCCTTCGTGTTTGAGATGCGGATGTGGATGTGGATGTGGATGCGGATGTGGATGCTTTACGTGTTTATGCAAGTGCATGCGGTGTTCTTGCTGGTGATGTAGGGTTGTTTTAGTGATCGGGTGGGTATACATTGAGTTAGGATTTCGAGCAGGGAAAGGTTATAAACATGTACAGATTTTCTTTCTTAACGGGCGCGTGTCTGAAGATGGTGAAAGGATAGGGATTTAGTGTTTTGATGATGATAACTTGATTTTCTATGGATTTCTGGATAATTATTTATGTTTGAAAAGTTTTGATGCACAACAATTTCATATCAATAGACTAGGATGTAAGGTAGTCGCGTTGTTCAAGATCAGTTTGTTAAAAGTCGAATCGAGCTGAGCACGAGGGTAAATTTGAGCTCATTTGATAAACAAGCTCGGGCTTACTAGGCTCAAGCTTGATTTAAAATATCGGGCCATACGCCGCAAGTGTATGCATCCCGACTCTCATCTACTACCAGACCAACATGGGGACGCTTAGGGCTGTAAACGAACCGAACGAACACGAACAAGGCCTTGTTCGTGTTCCTTCGTTAAGGAAATAAATGTGTTCACGAACGGTTCATGAATACTTACCGAACGAGATTTTATGTTCGTGTTCGTTCATTAAGAAAATGAGCGTGTTCGCGAACGGTTCACGAACACAAACGAACACAAATAAATTTGGCGAACGCGACGAAGGATAAAGATAGATGGCCCAGAGAGTAGCACTCGAACTTGAATCCCTATTGTGGAACGGAGGTCGATCGTATTCGTCGTTGTAAATAATGAGAAATGAAAGGGAAATGATGAATAAACAAGGTGAAAGTGGGTTTCCTAGTTTAATTGTTAGGGAAATAAAATAAATAAAAGTTTAATAATATAAAAGGTACAAATAAAGTATAAGAAAGTACAAAGATCTTCAATTAAAACACAAACATACGAACATAAACGAACGCAAATCAACGAATGTTCACGAACACGTTCACGAATACCTTACCGAACGTTCACGAACACAATCGAACGAACGAGACCTCTGTTCATGTTCGTTCATTTAACTAATCGAACGAAATTTCTTGTTCATGTTCGTTAGTTTATTAAACGAACGAACATAAACGAACTTCCCGCCGAACGGTTCACGAACTGTTCGTTGAACGTTCGGTTCGTTTACAGCCCTAGGGACGCTTGACCAACATGCCAACCACCAGCTATTCATTCATGATCTCGGCCGCTCCTGTTTTAAAAGGTTAACCAACATCGGGACACTTACTCTCACACAAGCGCTTGGACGCATGTCCAAAACTCCCCGCAGCAAGATGAATGTTCTTCTTGTGCATATCAGGAGCTCGTTCCATCCATCATCAAGTATAGTCGATCAGGGTGACAATTTATGACACAAAACTAATAAGGTTTTGGGTTAACAGTAGCAATTCAATTAACAAATGAGTTTTTTTGTTTGGATTAATAAATGAGTTAATGGTAACATAATAATCCATTAATAAACGGGCTGACATGTTAACATGTTTGAGTATAAGACCATCCGTAGTGGGGCATTATGTGGGCATTATGCTAAAAAAAAACGCCCCCCACTCCCATTACATAGGGCATTATGGGGCATTATGCTCAAAAAAAAAATTGCTTTGGCGTGATATATAAAACGCCTAAAGAGGATTGTGGGAGGGTTGACTGACCAATGAGATTTTTTAGGGGTTTTTTCTTTATTTTATTTAATGCCCCAATAATGCCCAATAATGCCCCATCCCTATTACACCCCATTTTAGAAAACGCCCAATAATGCCCCTTTGCTGACTGTACCGCCACGTGGCGTAAAATGCCCTAGGGTGGGGGCATTATATTCCCCTTCCACTACACATGGTCTAAGGGTTGGTTAGGTTGTTTTTTTTTCTTAAGTAATCCTATTTAAATCTTAGAATTTATTCTCTTTAATTTTTTTTTATTTTTAAATCTAAACATTTAAAGTTTGATATTTGGACTTTTAATTTTCCATCTTAGTATTCATTTACAAGATTGAAACTAGGGTTCACTTTTAAACTTTTTACAGAAATTTTATTTTCAATAAAAATTCATGTAGTAAAACAACGCCCTAATAGGTGCCAGTATATAGAGTATGTAAACATAAGAACAAGGATTATACGACCATAGAGACTATATGTAGGGCTATAATATTAGGCCACCCGGGGTGGTGGCAAGTTTGTACATGATGAAATTCTTCCACGCGTGGAAGTTGGCCAAATACCACCGCCACACCCTCTTCATCACGCATAAACATTAAATTTCCGTTATTTTTATGACGCGTTGAATTTTATCCATTTGTATATGGTGAGTTGTACTCTAGTGTTGAGGAGTTGTACGTTTTTAATGGTTGTGAGTGATGACCATTTTCACTAAAAAAAGATGTGAGTAATGGAATAATGGTTGATGACATGGCGGAATTTGATTGGATGTTGTGAGTGATAAAATTTGTACAAGTGATAACCACCTCTACCCTCTTACTACAAACATAAATAAAAAATGGATGTTATCATGGTTTGGAAAACAAGGAAAGTTGGTTTACCATAGTTGTCAAGAAACTCTTAGTTCTTGAGAAACTACTTTAAAACAAACACCTCCTGTGAACTCGCTCAACTTTGTTTGTTGACTCGTTGTTACATGCCTTGCAGGTCGTTAGGTACTCTTGGAGCTTGCACGAGGAGGCATGATCGTTGTGGGATATGGACTGTTATGTCCAACACAATATTGATGCATTGTATAACGTCTTAAAGGACAAAGTCGGTGGGTTTCCCACCGGCTTTGCCCTCCACCACCCTAAACTTTTACATTTTGGCATTTTAAGTTTTTTAGCTTTGCTACGGCCCCTCCACTTTTAGAGTAATTAATTTTAGCCTCTTATTTCACTTTACTATTTTTCCACTTTAACAATTGACATTTTTAGCACCTAACTCTTTACTAATTTAAATTTCCTTCGACAGCATTCCTTCGATAATTTCTTTTATTTACACATATAATTTTTTTTTACTTAAACAACCTATTTTTCTGTGCATATTTGTATGTACGTATCCGTATAAATTTAAGGGTGTCTACGTTTCGACATAAATTTTTTCTCGAAATGTGTTAGGTCAAATATAACACGTTTTCGTTTAAAAAAAACCATTTTTACGTGCATATTTTTATGTATGCGTCTGTATCAATTCGAGTTGTTTTTTTTTAATATAATACGTTTTCTTACTTATTTTATGTACGTTTTCATAAATTTTGTTCTGAACAGAGTGGAGTCAAATTAAGGTTTCTTTTTTTTTTTTTCAAAACTTTAATTAATCCTATAGAATAAGCTATGATTGTACGACATAGATTCAATTTACTTTACGTTATGATCCAATCGCATTACTTATATAGGTTACATTGAGTTCAATTAGATATGTCGAACACGTGTTTTCGTATGGTTAACGCATCACCTAACACTTGAACAAATTCATTCGATGTTTGCGATGTATTCACGCCGCAACGCGCGCGGACGTTATTACTAGCTATAACTTAAAAGACAAAGTCGGTGGAAACTCCACCGGCTTTGCCTCCCCCTCTCTCATACTTTCACGATATTGTAATTTTAGCCCCTTAACTTTGGTACCTTCAAAGTTTCATAAAATGGTTAATTTAGTCCCTAAACTACTACTTTATTTTACACATAGTTTGCTTTTGACACCCCAACTTTGTGGTAGTTTGCTTTTCAGCCTCAACTTTGTTATAATTTCCTTCTTACCCCAAAACTTTATCAAATTTTATCTTTACCCTTTCTTAGCCCTTAAGTTTAGGAAATGCAATTTTTAACCACTTAACTTTTTTATAAACTTTGTAAATGCCACTTTGACCCCTCGAGAGTTTTTGGCTTGACGATATAAATTCGAGTTAGTCGGGTCGCGTATAATACGTTATGATTGTACGATATAAATTCGATTTACGTTACGTTTTGATCCAATCGCAGTGCAGCTATAGGATCCACATTGAGTTCAATCGGATACGTCAAAACATGCGTTTTCATATAGTTAACACATCACATAACACTTGGACTATCCGTTCAATATTTGCGAAGTACCCGCGTCATTGCTACTTCATAACAATTCATGAATTTTTGTTATCCATTCTCCAATCATTTCCGGCTGGTTCTTCTAATTTTGAATTATATATACAAACAAAATGATGTAAATGTGAATGAGAGACATAAAAAAAAAACAATTAGAAGGCCACCAAGTACAAAGAAATTTCAATTTAAGCTAAAGTCTTGTTAAATTACTACTAAGTCATGAAAGTACATGTTCTTCGCAAAGGAGCATTAGATGAGTTGACTTGAAACACGACATGATTTTGAGAGCCTACCGATTAGGGTTGATGTCCATGATATGAATAAATATATGGATCGTGTTTAGGTTCACCTATTCAACCTAATAACCTGAAATCCTTCACCCCACCAACCTAACACGCTTGGCACCCCTACTGTGAAAAATAATTATAGTAACATTCGTACGTCATTTGTGAGAAGTCTTCCTCTCATCCACACTGTACTTATGTGCAACCCTTTAATTATGGGAGACAATAACGTTGTGAACCAAAGCCTAATAACGCGGTCACTAGAAAAGCTAGCATTTAACAATCGACTTCTTTCATAGTCCCCTCCCTCGTATGACAAAACTTTCAACAATTAGGAGGGATATTGAATGAATGTGTGTATGACGAACAAATGAAATGAGGGGTATAATTATCTTTAAGTGAGGAGTTTGTTATCACTACGACTCTAATACCGCCCAAAGCATGGTAGCTCTAACACTATCAAGACCATCTCTTAAGAACGATGCACAACCGCGCAACTATTTTAGCTTGGGGAGGAGGAAGTCGTCCCAGACTCCCTATATTCTCCTTGTGACACATCAATGCTACATCATCTTTTTCCCACTTTCCCTAGTTTTCCTAGAATGTATGCATGGTGTTATCCCATTTTTTCTCAAAATTTACCAAAACAAAATTAACTCACTTTCCCCTTTCCCCAAGAATCGGTGAGAAGTCACTAAAATCTAGTGAAAAAAATTCCCATCTGAGGGCCGTGGGTCACCGATCCCTCCTCGGGCTCCACTCCATTGGCCCTTCCATCGTTATGATAGAGCTTCTATCCTAACGGTGTCAGTTCTTCACCCATGTCGGATGCAATCTCGATGTCTTTGCCGACAAGTACGATTCCAAACAAAAGACTTCTTTCAACAAACTCGAAAACCAATTTGAATCGAAACTAAAGACTTCATTCAACAACCTCCACAACCAATTTGAAATATCATAACACTCAAATAGTGTAGGTTAAGTATCATGTAATACCAGCTTCAAACCCATTAAACTTTTTTATTACTATTACTAATCTAACTAATACCTATTCCATATATAAATATCCATACAGTTAACCATAAGCTAATTTTGTCACGCTAGACTACAACCCTAGCCAAACACCACCACACTAAATTAGGGTTTAACCCTAAACCTTCAACCAAACCACTTTCTTCAACTTCATCATCAACAATGGGGAAGAAGAAATCAAAAGAACCCAAACCTGAAATCCCCAATTCATCACCTCAACCTTCATCAGATAACATTTTCAAATCCCTTTTCGGCAGCACCCATCAAGAACCCAATGACCCATCCTCTGTTTCAATCTTCTCAGATTCCAACCCTTTCCGAACCAAACCCACCAAAGATTCCCAGAAAGATCCACAAATCCTTCAACCAAACACCATTATCTCCCAAAATAACGACACCCAGATCCCCAATTCTCCCAATAACCCATTGAACAAGAAGAAAAACGAGAAATCACCCAAAAAAGTTGATCAAGACACCAAGAAATCAAATATCCCAAATGGGGTTGTTTCAGAAAGTCCAAAGAGCTCAAAAAGTTTGAGTCTTGATGAGGTGGATGAGAATAAGAAGAAGAAAAAGAAGAAGAAGGCTGAGGTTGAAGCAGAGTATGAGGAAAGAAAGTATGGAGGGGTGGATTTGGAATTAGAGAAAGATAAGGTGGCAAAAGGGAAAATTGGGGAGAAGAGGAAGGGGGTGGATGTTTTGAAAGAGGGATTTGATGATGAAGAGAAGCTTTCAAGAACTGTGTTTGTTGGGAATCTGCCTTTGAAGGTGAAGAAGAAGGCATTGTTGAAAGAGTTTAGTCAGTTTGGAGAGATAGAATCCGTTCGAATTCGATCTATTCCTTTATTAGATGTGAGGGTTGTTTTTTTTTTTTTTTTTTTTTTAATATGTTTGAATTTACAGTAGTTTAGATGATGTAAAATGTGTAGTTTATTGGTTTGATTTGTTTTTTACAGGATAAGACTCCAAGAAAGGGTGCTGTGATCAAGAAGAAAATCAATGATGCTGTTGACAGGTTATATGAATAGATAGATCAGATTTTTTATTTATAATTTATAGTGTTTATAAAGTTGTATGCTTGGACATAAAAGTTGGGCCTGAGGCTCGATGCGATGCTTCATGTACATGCGGGTCAAAACTGGTCAAATATTGAGTCTAGAAAAGGCTGTTAATGTAAAAGTGACCGATAGGATGAAGAGATTATGAGCGGTTTACTTGATGTAAAAGAGATAGATATGCGACTTTTGGTTGTATATAGAGCAACCCCTCGTGTTTCGGATTTTAGGGCCTAAATGCATTGGATCTCCTCATGTTTTTTTGAGGTAACTGCCATTTTCGTCTCTATGGTTTGTTCACTTTTGCCATTTCAGGCCAATTTTAAAAAATGCACCGGTTTCCTCCCTGACATACTGGAAACGTGCCACTTCAATCCAAAAATTAAAACCCGGTTAAGTCAGACAGGTTAAATGAAGGGTATTATTGTCAACTCATAAAATAAGACGAAAATAAAAGATATATGAATTGACAAGAATACCCTTCATTTAACATGTCTGACTTAACTGGGTGTTAATTTTTGGACTGAAGTGGCACGTTTCCAGTATGCCAGGGAGGAAACTGGTGCATTTTTTAAAATTGACCTGAAATGGCAAAAGTGAACAAACCACATGGACGAAAATGACAGTTGACTCTTTTTTTTTTTTAAACCAAATTATACGTGCATGTTGTGGAGGGGGCAAAAGATTACAAATTTGTATTATTGTTAACTAAATGTAAATGGGTTGGTGAATGCAGGGTTAATGCATACATTGTTTTCAAGACCGAAGATTCCGCCCAAGCTTCTTTATCACATAACATGGCAGTTGTAAGTTGCTTTCTTAAAAGGTTAATATTTTTTCCCGATTTTGCACATTATTAGTATGAACTTTGGCTATACCTCAAGAGCATGCATATGAATATAAATTGACGTTCAGAAGATTACAGTTTGTGACAGTTGTACATATATTCTCGATATTTTGGATGGCTATTTATTATGCATAATACAATTTATAGTTTCGTAATTAAAAATAACATGAAAATAGAGATTGTTTGTTTATGGGAGGACCTGTATATATTGCATGTAAGATGTAACTAATTTCTAAGAATTGTTGATAATTTGAAGCGTTGTGTTCTGTTATATAGGTGGGTGGAAATCATATTCATGTAGACAGAGCTTGTCCGCCACGTAAGAAACTTAAGGGAGAAAATGCTCCTCTCTATGACAGCAAAAGGACTGTTTTTATTGGTAACCTCCCATTCGACGTCAAGGTACATTTCTTGTGCATATATTTTTAATTCGTACAGAGGTGGCAAAATGGGCAGGTTGGGTAATCCGATCAAAGTGAGTTCCTGTCAAATCAAATAATATTTGTATGGGTTGGCCCAAACCAGTTTTTCGAAATATTTAGCCTGTTAATTATCACTATGATTGTACATCATTATGAATTAATCTAGTTTTCTGATTTAGGAGGTTGTATTTCCTTAAAATACACACTTTGGGCATACTTTTGACCCATTTGACTCATTAGAGATGAAACATAATACAAATTGACCCATTAATAAATAATAAGTAAACGGGTCGAAATAACCACCTTTAATTTTACTAAACATGGTACATATTTCTGTGATTTTCAGGATGAAGAACTTTATCAGCTGTTTACTGGTTTTAACAATCTGAAAGACTGCATAGAGGCGATTCGAGTGGTGAGAGATCCTGGTACAAGCATGGGAAAGGGCATTGCTTATGTCTTGTTTTCAACACGGGTATGCATATACACGTTTATAACTTTGTTCTTCGTATATATCATATATATGTGTTTTGAATACAGAACACTAAATTATTGCGAGAACAAAAGAACAAACCTAAATCGTATAGTTTTTTTTTTTTTTTTTAAATTCCTACATACAAATGTGTATGTTGTGTATATATAAAAAAACCATTATTCTATTTTGTTTACGTAAAATGTTTACCTACACATGTGTAGGTAGGGCTGTAAACGAACTGAATGAACACGAACAAGGCCTTGTTCGTGTTCGTTCGTTAAGGAAATAAATGTGTTCACGAATGGTTCATGAACACTTACCGAACGAGATTTTATGTTCGTGTTCGTCCATTAAGGAAATGAGCGTGTTTGCGAACGGTTCACGAACACAAACGAACACAAATAAATTTGGCGAACGCGACGAAGGATAAAGATAGATGGCCCATAGAGTAGCACTCGAACTTGAATCCCTTATTGTAGAACGGAGGTCGATCGTATTCGCCGATGTAAATAATGAGAAATGAAAGGGAAATGATGCATAAACAAGGTGAAAGTGGGTTTCCTAGTTTAATTGTTAGGGTAATAAAATAAATAAAAGTTTAATAATATATAAAGTACAAATAAAATATAAGAAAGTACAAAGATCTTCAACTAAAACAAAAACATACGAACATAAACGAACGCAAATCAACGAATGTTCACGAACACCTTACCGAACGTTCACGAACATAATCGAACGAACGAGACCTCTGTTCATGTTCGTTCATTTAACTAATCGAACGAAATTTCTTGTTCATGTTCGTTCGTTTCTTAAACGAACGAACATAAACGAACTTCCTGCCGAACGGTTCACGAACTGTTCGCTGAACGTTCGGTTCGTTTACAGCCCTATGTGTAGGTTCTATAAATAAACAAAATTTGTTCATATTTTGTTTTTGAATTTCAAGAGAGATGATGAAACATTGCACTCTAATCATTTTCTTTTTACATTTGAAAATTTTAAAGTAAAAAACTGAGTCATTTATTTTGTTCTCGCAAGAAGTTGTGCTCTGCGTAGAACCCTCCACTACATATATGTGTGTACGTGCCTGCACGCACACACACGTGTATCATGTTTATGTAGTTACAAAGTTATAACGTATTGTATGTTGCAGGAAGCTGCAAATACGGTTGTTAGAAAACATAAACTGAAGATCCGAGACAGGGAGCTGAGGTTATCTCATGCCTTGAAAGCAAGCGCATCAACACCATCAAAAAACAAGGAATCATCATCCACAAACAGTTACAGTTCTGCTAAGAAGGCGGCTGTGGGCGGAAACGCCTCATACCAGGGAATACGGGCCACCAAATCCGGTGGCCAGAAGAAGTTTGCGACCAGAATAACTAAACCTGGCAGGAGTGAATCAAGAAGTGAAACTGTGGTGAAGCGAAAAGTACGTTCGGAAAAGAGGCCAGCGGTTGCTGCTAGAAAGGCGGCAGCAGTTGCATCTAAAACTGGCGGTGATAGCGGCGCCGGAGGTGTGAAACGCAAGGCTAAACCAGAGAGTAATAACCGGAATAAGAAACCTAGGAAATTCAGATAGGTGTGTTGTGTTGGTATGTTATAGTCAACAAATTTTGTATACACTTTGTTTGGATTGGTTTATTGCTCATTTCAAGATTAGATTTCATACAATGGTGGAGTTTTTTTTAATCATGGTTTGATCTGGCTCATTCTATGGTTGTTGATCTGGCGATATACACAGATAGGGCCGTGTTGAGCGCTTTTAGGCTCGAGTTTGGTTCGTTTAATTTGAATGAGGTCGACTCATTTAGAGCTCTATTTGTAAAGGCTCGAGTTCTACTTAAGAATTTATTTTTTAAAGCGAAGGCTCGGTTCCGTCTAAGGTTGTTTTATTATTTATTACTGGGATCGGACTGATATTGAATTCTATCTAAATTTCCAGCTACAATGTTCTAAGCTTGTTCTAGTTAAGATTTCTTTTGTTATATGATGCTTTATTTCACACAATGGGAATGTTAGGTTTCAAGTGGCGTGTGAAAGTGAAACAACACACAAACAAACATGAAATGAATAGATAATAAACGGTGGTTCGGTCCTAGTCAGGGGCGGACCCAATGTACAATGGGCTGTAGCACGGGCTACGGCTCAACCTCGTATTCGTATTCGCAGTGTAATTTTATTTCGGTTTTATACATAGCATACCCAAAAACATATACGAGGATACCTCTAAGAGAAAATTATGAAACTTGATATTATTAATCAAGCCCAAAACCGGTCTAGTAACAAAGCCCAAATTATAATTAATTTTATGAGAATTAAGCCCAAATTGTAATAACTAATAAAGCTCATATAATAAAATAAGTGATCTTGCGCGCAGTGGCGGACTATGATTTTTTTCCAATAGGGTCCATTTTTTCAGTGTTCAAAATTTTCATAACAAAATGTTAAAATTTTCGGGTCGGGTCATAACGAGGTTTGAATTAGATTTAAAAAAAAGGAAAAATAAGTTATACAAGGATTGAACCCATGACCTCTTGTTGGTAAAGAGGAGTGTTTACCACTACACTAGCCTTTCTTTTCTTTCTATGGTGTCCATCAAATTGTAGGGTCCTTATAAAATTTAATATACCAGATCTACTAATTTTTTAAAAAACATTGGCGTCCGGGGACCCCGACCCGCTCTATGTGGGTCCGCCCCTGCTTGCGCGTCTTATGATTGAAATGGGAGCACATAGTTCTTGACCTTTGGTTTATCGGGTAGTGAAGCTAGCTTTGGTTTTACCGGTTGCAACCGCAACCGTTGAAAGATGTTTTTGGAAATTGAAGATTATCAAGACGGATTTACGCAATCGAACGGGCCCGCAATTCTTGAACAATGTCATGTTTGTGTGGTCGAAATGATTTTTTTTCATAAAGTAAAAGGCGACGATGTGATAGAACGATTTCAAGCTATGAAAAACAGAAGAGGCCAAATCTATTAGGTATTTGTTTACTTTATTTATTTATTTATTGTCTTTTTTTAATATTGTATGATTGCACGGTAAAAAAAATTGGGATACCCCTGATTTAATGGGCTAGTTCCGCCACTGGTCCTAGTATGGGACCTACGTTCAACTAGGGTTTTCTCATTAAGTTCACACAAAGATTACAATTACATATGAGGGGTATATGTAACTATTATATAATATAACTATATAAGATAACAATTAGGGTTTATAACTCAGACCCAAGCCTTTACTAAACCAAACCCAACACAGAAAAAACAGGAAACTCAGAGCAAACAAAAACAACATAAAGATCAGGAAGCTCAGAATATAATGAAGAAACATGAAATGTAGATTGGTATACTATGTATGTGTAGCTCGTTGCCATTTTGCAATGAACACCGCTACCTTTATATAAACCCAATCATTGAAGCTATCATAAAAGTGGAAAAAAGCTTTTCTCCCACGCCGATTTACAAGTAAAGCACCACACGCTATCCAAAATCCAACTGCAAATCCGGTAGCCCCACCAATATAAAATCATCTCTCAAGTTCATCTATGCCTTCACCTCCACCCTCATTTTGATCAACAAAGGTTGGTGCCTCTTAACTCTTTATCTTCACGGCAATAATTGGTTAGGGGAGGTCCACATAGTGCTACATTTCCGACGTACATTAAAGGTACAAAGGATTGGAGTTGAGTGCCCAAAGGAATTCTTCCTGACAAGTTATTGTATGACACGTCAAGATAACTTAATAAAGTTAAATGAGACATGCTTAATGGTATTCCTCTTGAAAACTTGTTTCTAGATAAATCCAAAATTTGAAGTTGTTTCATCTCACCAATCTTATGTGGAATCTTCCCAAATAGAGCATTGTTTGACAAGTTCAGTTGCATCACTTGTAGGAGATCAGTTAGTTCATTAGGGATTTGTTCTGATAAATTGTTGCTTGACAAATCAATGCTTTTTAGCATTCCTAGATTGTTGCTGAATTCATGTACACCTCCTTTCCACTTAATCAACGCATGGTCTGTTGGGGATCAGAACTGGTACTTGCAGCGGAAGTATTAACATCATTTGAATACATATTTGATAATGAACCGAATTGGATTTGCACAGTGTGTGTGTTTGTGATGAAATCAAGATATAGAACAATAGTGGACAGATCGTTATTGAATAAGGAAATGTCTTGGTACCGGATATTGTTTCCGGTGACATCAATATATACATACGAGTTTTTTGGCGGTTCGGGAATTGGCGGGTAACTGTTTTGACAGTTATTTGAAAGGGTTTCCCACTTATCTCCCGATTATTACATAAGTATATCATTAACTAACTAATAAGTGGTTCTAATTATATATCCGAATAGAAATAATAACATATAAACATAACTTAGTTTATTAAATCTAACATAACCCCTTTAAACTAGGTTATGTTTACGAGCATGATCCAATACGCTACGATTTGCTTCATCCATTGCCCATTTTGCATAGTTGAAATTGAAACGCTTCCTTCGTTTTCCTTTATTCCAGTCTTCATCATCAACACCTGCAAATAAGGCAACTGGTTCCATCTCGGCAGAATCTTGTTGAGTAACTCCTGCATTCTTTGAACTTCCTTGACGACCGCCGGTGGACGTTCCTTCTTCCAAAACAGTCTCCTTGTCCTGCATTTTCTTTTGAACTTGCTTGAACATGTAGTAATACTCTAGGACATCAAGATACGCAGCATATGTGACTCTCATGTAATCACCGTCTTCATAATTGAAACCCAGATCCTTTGCTATTGCAGGCATGTGTTCTCTGTTGTTACATTTCGATAACCCTCGTCCATGGCTACGAGTAAATACAGACTCAGCAGATTAACCTTCCTCATGTATGAAGCTATTGGAGGAACCGGTCTAGTTTTTATTCCCATGTAATCGAATAAGAACCATTTAACCAATTCTTCAAACTTTGAATCAAGTATATGTTTATACTTGAGAACAAAGTCTCGATCATCCAATAAATCCATAAATGCTCTGCAATCTTCGAATTCTTTGAATTCCATGGCCTTAACAATCATGATGCTCCAATCTGTCTCTTGTGTAGACAGATGAAGTTCTTCAAAATAGGAATTCAAATATTTTTCTTTGAATTCATCGTCATACACGCTTTCATCTAATATTCTCTGTTTTTCATTTAACCCGATTTCCTCCTCTCTTGACAGACCATTCAGGTTATTCACAGAGTTATTCACCGGAGAAGAAAACATTGGATAAATCCTACAAGTATCACCGGCCTTCTTGACCGTAAATCCTTGCAGCGTCAATTGATCTAAACTCAATACATTCCTATCGAGTTCCGGTGAATAAAAGACGCTTTGAATTCTCATGGTTTCATTACTTGTTTTTATTTCTACTGATCCAACCCCCCGTGTGAACAAGAAATTATGTTCACCGGTGCGTGTATCAACCCCAATGATGTGTTTAATTCGTTTAAACACGTTCAAGTTCCTGACAATATGATGTTTAAATACAGAACTTACGTACCAAATGTCGCTCCATAGCCCTCCTTCGGTACCGACAACAATCATTTCCTGATGATTGTTAACCTCTCCTTCTTGTCTCTGTATTCCCTCATTTACTGCTTGCCGTATTAACTGTGTCGCTTCATCGGTTTCTTTCTTTTTACACGTGTGAATCTGATGCCCTGGTTGGTGACAATAGTAACATGTCTTTTCTCTCTGATTTCGTTTGGTTTTGCCTTTTGCTTCATCCGTACAGTGTTGACAAGGGAGTAACGTGGAACTGGGTTTAATTTCGGTTTTGTTCATCTTCCCAAACACGGCTCTGATACCACTTTATTGGGGATCAGAACTGGTACTTGCAGCAGAAGTATTAACATCATTCGAATACATATTTGATAATGAACCGAATTGGATTTGCATAGTGTGTGTGTTTGTGATGAAATTAAGATATAGAACAATAGTGGACAGATCGTTATTGAATAAGGAAATGTCTTGGTACCGGATATTGTTTCCGGTGACATCAATATATACATATGAGTTTTTTGGCGGTTCGGGAATTGGCGGGTAACTGTTGAAAGGGTTTCCCGCTTATCTCCCGATTATTACATAAGTATATCATTAACTAACTAATAAGTGGTTCTAATTATATATCCGAATAGAAATAATAACATATAAACATAACTTAGTTTATTAAATCTAACTTGGTCAATATACCTTGACCCATTATAAGAGTGCAAATTTTGGTAAGGTGATAATCCATTGTCAACCATGGCAATGATATTATTGAGACACGAGGGGATGGTACCACGAAGCTTGTTATTTGACAAGTCTAGAATTTGTAGAAATAGTAATTGACATAATTGTAAGGGGATGGCTCCAAAAAATTGATTTGACGTTAGGCTAAGAGCATACAACCCTGCTAACCTTTCCCCAATCCAAATGGGCATGTATCCAGAAAACTCATTGGCCCCCAATACAAAAAACGTTAACATGCTACAATTCTTTAAAGATGAGGGCAATTCTCCTAAGAAGCTGTTGTTGTATAAATACAAAACCTCGAGATTAATCAAATACCCAATAGAAGTATGGAGCCTACCATGAAAATTGTTTTGTCCTAGATTAAGAACTTTTAGATCTTTGAAATGCCACAAACACTCCGGAATTTTTCCTGTGAATGAGTTGTGTGAGAGATCAAGAAAGGATAAAGACTGATCACTTATTTGACATAAAAAAGAGATTCCTCCATAGAACTTGTTTCTGGAAAGGTCTAACCATCTCAAAGTGGACGAAACATTTGGTACGGGACCATCAAAATTGTTGGAAGAGAGATCCAAATAAGTTAACTGAGAAGGCCACATGTTCCAAAACTCCATAGGAACTGTACCTGAAATTCCAGTATTGGCGATATCAAGATGGGTAAGATTATGCAGTGATTGAATCCATGTGGGGAAACGAGGCCCTAGATTGCACCTTTGAAAAAATTGTAAGAAACTTGTAGAAGTGCAAGTTGGGGTAGTTTCCACACCATTTCACTTATAGTTTCATTTAAGTGATTATTAGATAGGTCCAAATATTGTAGGGAAGAAAATTTTTGGATACCCTGTGAATTGGCTACTTGAAGCATCCAACATTTTTAATGCAAGAGATGCGCATCCGGTCAAGTTTTTCAAGAAATCAGGAAAGTTAATAGGCATTGAGTTGTTATAAAAACGCAAAGCTATCAATCTAAAGAGATTTCCAAGATATTTGGGAATTCCTTCTAATTTGTTGCCATAGAGACCAAGAGATACAAGTTTATTGCTAGTTAATGGGGACAACCAATGATACATGGATGAGTTGAGTTTGTTATTGTTTCCGAGAGTTAGGATACGAATAGATGTTGAAGAAGTATTGATAGATGAATAAGAATATGGATGCATGACGTATGAGACGTCACAATCATCTAAAACTAAAAATGATAGTTTTTTAAGATTTAGAATCCCATTCACCCAGTTATTTGCTTTGGCTAGAGAAGTTCCTGAAATATCAAGTTCCTCCAAACTTGACATATAAGACAACCAATCTAGGTTTTCAATTGTACAACTAGTGAGTAATCCAAGTGAAAGGTCTTGCAAGCTCGTGAGGTTTCCAAATTCTGGAGGAATGGTTCCCGTAAAATCATTCGAATCAAGGTATAGGTACCTTAACTGAGCCATGGAACCGATGACCTTGGGAATGGTTCCGTTAAAAGAATTGTATGAAAGGTCAAGATGATTCAAGTGTTGGAATTTGGGTGTGTGTGAATGGTAGTCTCATTTGGTAAAACACTTGTCCCACATTGGTGTGGAGACAAAGAAAAAGGGTGTTTATAAGGTAAAACATTTACCTAACAAATATCACTTTATTGACATGTTTTACCACAAGTCCCTCGCGCGTGCGTGCAGGGGGGGGGGTGCAAAAAATGGAACCGGATTTAGTTGAACTCGTGTACGCCCGCACGTCCTGCGGACACGAATGCAGCTCCGATAACCCGGGCTCGCGGGAGACGGTTTTTGCACTCGTGACTGACTAACATTTTTTTAGTCTTCAAAAACTGTAACAGTTGGGCTAGTTAATGAGTTTTAAACTGAAATGATTGTTCAGTATTATGATGATCATTATTGTGTTAAATGGTTTTTATTATCAGTTTTAAAAACTATGCAAGGGCAAAGGCTTCCCCGATTGTTAGAACTCCTTGGACCATGTTTAGGCTTATCGAATGACCATTATCAGTTTAAAACGGTGCAATAATGTCCAGAATTCGGTTATGAGTTCTGTGACTATAAAACTAGACCAGACCAACACAGTTTCACACACCGAAAGACAATCTCTTCTCTCGATCTCTCTGCAGCATTCTCCGGTTTACTTTTCAGGCAAGTGTTCCAGTCCGGCAGCGCGCGGTGCTGTTTCGAACCGGCGTACCCTGGGAACAGACGACGAATCTGTTTAAGGGAATTGTGTCAAACACAAGCCCGGTTCAATCGTTTACTATTTCTTCGGTTTTCTTATTTTCTGTCCAGATTATGTTCGGTTATTTCATACAGATTACTAACAAACTTAAACAGAATCTATTACTGATTTGTTCCTGCATTATGTTACTTTTTAGAATGGAATCTCAGCCGATGACTACTGCTGTTTCTGCTGTCATGACCAGTGCTGTTTCAGCGGTCATGACTTCCGCTGTTTCTGTCACTACCGGTCTGGTTGCACCACTGCCTAATGCAGTTTCGCATGCTGAAAAACCAGAGAAATTCAATGGTGTGAATTTCAAACAGTGGCAGCAAAAGATGTTCTTTTATCTGACCACGCTGAATCTGGCAAGGTTCTTGACTGAACCTAAACCCCATGTTGATGAAGGGGAAATGGATGCTCAAACTGTGAGCGCGATGCATGCTTGGAATCATTCGGATTTCCTGTGCCGCAACTTTATCTTGAATGGTTTGGTGGACACATTGTATAATGTGTATTGCAAAGCCAAGACTGCCAAAGAATTATGGGAGTCGTTGGATCGCAAATACAAAACAGAAGATGCGGGCACTAAGAAATTCGTGGTGGCTAAGTTCTTGGACTTTAAAATGATAGATGCCAAAACTGTCATGAGCCAAGTCCAAGAATTGCAAGTTATTCTTCATGATATTCATGCGGAAGGAATGGTCCTCAGCGAGACATTCCAAGTTGCGGCAATGATTGAAAAACTGCCACCAAGTTGGGTTGATTTCAAGAACTATCTCAAGCATAAGCGAAAGGAGATGACCATTGAAGATCTCGTTGTTCGTCTTCGTATTGAAGAAGATAACAAATTGGCTTTGAAACGGATTGATGGTCCTGAAACAGTGAAGGCCAATCTTGTTGAACATGGCCAATCTTCAAAGGGAAAAAACAGTGGAAAAGGCGGAAAGAAAAGTCATGGGAAACGCTCCAACCTTGGTCCTAAGGGGGGAGTTGGGAAAAAGAAGTTCCTTGGAACTTGTTACAATTGTCAAAAGCAAGGCCACAAGGCTAGCGAATGCAAGCTTCCTAAGAAGAAGGAAAATGCTCAACAAGTGAACATGGTAGATGAAGTCGATAAGCTTGTTGCCATGGTCACGGACCTCTCGATTTTGGTCACGGAAGTGAACATAGTTGGGCAAAATAACAAGGATTGGTGGGTCGATACGGGGGCTACTCGACATGTGTGCTTTGACAAAAGCCTTTTCAACACCTTCAAGGAGGTGACTAATGGAGAAAAGGTTTTCATGGGAAATTCTGCCTCGGCGGAAATAAAAGGCGAGGGTAACGTTGTTTTGAAGATGACTTCTGGAAAAGAACTCACATTGTCCAATGTGTTGTATGTTCCAGAAATTCGTAAGAACCTTGTTTCGGGGAGGCAATTGAACAAGTTTGGGTTCAAAATGGTGATTGAGTCGGATAAGGTCGTGTTGACCAAAAATGGTGTGTATGTTGGTAAGGGCTATGCCCTAAATGGAATGTTTAAACTCAATATAATTGTCGTGAATGCAATGAAAGAAAACGCTACTAGTTCTACTTACTTGATTGAGTCTTCTAATTTATGGCATGGTAGACTAGGTCACGTAAATTATAATACCATTCGTCGTTTAATCAAACTTGATTGCATACCAACATTCGATATCGACTCAATTAATAAATGTGAAACTTGCGTAGAAGCAAAACAAACGAAATCGTCATTCAAAAAGGTGGAACGAATCACCGAACCCCTCGAGATGATCCACACTGATGTGTGTGATCTAAAAGCAATTCCTACTCGTGGTGGGAACAAGTACTTCATCACGTTCATTGATGATAGTACAAGGTATTGCTATGTGTACTTACTTAAGAGTAAGGACGAGGCTATTGACAAGTTTATCTTGTTTAAAGCCGAAGTTGAGAATCAACTAAATCGGAAAATCAAAATTGTAAGGAGCGACCGAGGAGGTGAATATGTTTCACCTTTTATTGACGTATGTGCAAAAAGTGGAATCATCCACGAACTCGCAGCTCCTTACTCCCCTCAATCAAATGGCATAGCGGAACGGAAAAATCGTACCTTGAAAGAAATGATGAATGCCATGATGATAAGCTCCGGTGTAAACCAAAACATGTGGGGGGAAGCAATCTTATCGGAAAATTATGTGTTGAACATGATACCCAATAAGAAAAAGGATGTAACGCCATACGAATTATGGACGGGAAAGAAAGCACCATATAAATCCTTGAAAGTGTGGGGGTGTCTAGCTAAGGTGGTGGTCACACCACCTAAGCGGCTACTAATAGGTCCCAAAACGGTGGATTGTGTATTTATAGGATACACCCGTCCTTATAGTCCTTATCGTTTTATTGTGCATGATTCCAAGAACCCTGGAATATGCAAAGGCACCATAATTGAATCTAAGGATGCATCATGGTTTGAACATGTGTTCCCATGCTTAGATAAAAGTGAACCGAGTTCTTCTAGACCAGTTGAGGAAATTGTTCCCGAGGGTGAAGTTGAAAACGATGAACCTCGAGAACAATCTAAGACCGAGGAAGTTGAAATCAGGAAAAGTAAATGACAAAGGACTGAAAAATCCTTTGGACCTGAGTTTCTTACCTATATGGTAGAAGATGAACCTCAAACGTACCAACAAGCGGTACATTCCTCAGAAGGACCTCAGTGGAGGGAGGCAATCAAAAGTGAGATAGACTCTATCTTACAGAACCATACCTGGGAACTAGTGGACCTTCCTCAAGGATGTAAACCACTAGGATATCGATGGATCTTCAAGAAGAAGATGAAACCAGATGGAACCATCGATAAGTACAAAGCAAGGTTGGTGATCAAAGGATATAAACAGCAAGAAGGTTTAGACTACTTTGACACATATTCGCCAGTTACACGAATAACATCCATCAGGTTGGTGCTTGCCATTGCCGCCATTAGAAATTTGGAAGTTCACCAAATGGAGGTGAAAACAGCTTTCTTGAATGGAATTCTAGAGGAAGAAATCTACATGGAGCAACCCGAAGGCTTCACAGCTATTGGGCAAGAAAAGAAAGTGTGTAAACTTGTGAAATCCTTGTATGGATTGAAACAAGCTCCAAAACAATGGCATCAAAAGTTTGATCATGTCATGCTTGATGCTGGGTTCAAAATCAATGAATGTGACAAGTATGTGTATGTGAAGGACACATCTGATGGATATGTCATTTTGTGTCTATATGTAGATGATATGCTCATTGCTGGAAGCGATGACAAAATCATAAAATCTACAAAGAACATGCTAAAAGCAAGATTTGACATGAAAGACATGGGTCTGGCGGATGTGATTTTGGGGGTCAAAATCACGCGAACCCAAAATGGACTTGTTTTAAGTCAATCCCACTATGTGGACAAAATTCTTGAGAAGTTCAATGCAAATGACTCTAATGAAGCTAGAACTCCACTTGACACAAGTCAACATCTAGCCAAGAATAGAGGTGAACCCGTAAACCAGTTGGAATACTCAAGAATTATTGGTAGCTTGATGTATCTTATGAGTTGTACTTGACCAGACATAGCATTTGCTGTGAGCAAGCTAAGTAGATACACAAGCAACCCAAGTTCAATGCATTGGAACTGTATCACTCGGTTGCTTCGTTACTTAAGATACACTCGAGAATACGGGTTGCATTATAACAGATATCCAGCAGTTATAGAAGGACACTGTGATGCAAATTGGATATCTGACACGAATTATTCCAGAGCAACAAATGGGTGTGTATTCACACTTGGAGGTGCAGCGATATCGTGGAAATCATCAAAACAAACAGTTATTGCTAGATCCACGATGGAATCTGAGTTCATCGCTTTAGATAAAGCAGGTGAAGAGGCAGAATGGCTACGTCAATTTGTTGAGGATATACCAAGATGGCCTAAGCCGGCAACGGCCATTTGTATACATTGTGATAGCCAATCGGCACTTGGCAGAGCTCGTAGCACAATGTATAATGGTAGGAATAGACATATCAGACGTAGACATAATACGATACGACAACTAATCTCTACAGGAATTATCACTGTTGACTACGTGAGGTCAAAGGATAATATTGCGGATCCGCTGACAAAAGGCCTAAGTAGAGAGTTAGTACAGAAGTCGTCCATGGGAATGGGACTGAAGCCCTTGAAAAATGAAGTTCATATGATGGAAACCTAACTCAATAGACTGGAGATCCTAAGAATTGAGTTCAATAGGAAAACCTAATTGTATGAATAAGTAAGGTCACTGTGGGGGGATAACCCTACGTTTTTAATAAGGTAGTTTATTATAAAGATTTATAAACTTCCTAGTCCATTCCTAAAAGTGACAAGTGTGAGGCTAAGCCTATGGCTCTTAATGATTCGACTAAATTAAACATACATAGTGAATCACCTACGTGAGAGAGAAGTGGGGTCGCTTCGAAGGGTATTGTTGGGGCACAATACATAACGGCTCTCGCAGAACCAGGCACCATGTTCATGACCATAACGAACATAACTATGAGGACTTGACTTTGTCAGGGAGAGTCTTGTGTGAAGTGCATTGTCGTCTACACAAATGGCAGACGAGTTCAAAGACATCGAGTTCTACTCAGAGCTAGTGGGCTAAGTGCATTTCATGAGCGAAAGTTCAAACGGTAACACCTACCTATCGTATGCAAAACTCAACTGCTGAAATCTAAATGGGAACAATGTTGTTCTGAGATCGACCTCCATTCATGTGGGGGATTGTTGGAATTTGGGTGTGTGTGAATGGTAGTCTCATTTGGTAAAACACTTGTCCCACATTGGTGTGGAGACAAAGAAAAAGGGTGTTTATAAGGTAAAACATTTACCTAACAAATATCACTTTATTGACATGTTTTACCACAAGTCCCTCGCGCGTGCGCGCAGGGGGGGGGGTTGCAAAAAATGGAACCGGATTTAGTTGAACTCGTGTACGCCTGCACGTCCTGCGGACACGAATGCAGCTCCGATAACCCGGGCTCGCGGGAGACGGTTTTTGCACTCGTGACTGACTAACATTTTTTTTAGTCTTCAAAAACTGTAACAGTTGGGCTAGTTAATGAGTTTTAAACTGAAATGATTATTCAGTATTATGATGATCATTATTGTGTTAAATGGTTTTTATTATCAGTTTTAAAAACTATACTAATGACCATTATCAGTTTAAAACAGTGCAATAATGTCCAGAATTCGGTTATGAGTTCTGTGACTATAAAACTAGACCAGACCAACACAGTTTCACACACCGAAAGACAATCTCTTCTCTCGATCTCTCTGTAGCATTCTCCGGTTTACTTTTCAGGCAAGTGTTCCAGTCCGGCAGCGCGCGGTGCTGTTTCGAACCGGCGTACCCTGGGAATAGACGACGAATCTGTTTAAGGGAATTGTGTCAAACACAAGCCCGGTTCAATCGTTTACTATTTCTTCGGTTTTCTTATTTTCTGTCCAGATTATGTTCGGTTATTTCATACAGATTACTAACATCAAGTAGCTTAAGTTAAGCAAAGAATGGCTAATCTTACCTTCAAGACCTCCAAAGAACAAGTCAAGACTTGTGACATGACCTGTTTGGTGGTTGCACGTGACACGACTCCAGTTACAACAATCATTAGTAACGTGGGACGAACAGGTGGTAAGGCATGCAACTCTCGTAAGAGATGAGTAATCCAAACAAGTTCAGCAGCCGTGTTTGCCATAGCCCGATATTCAGATTCGCAACTCGATCGGGAAACAGTAGGTTGTTTCTTGGCACTCCATGATACAAGATTACCACCAAGAAAAATCGAGTAGCCATACGTTGAGCGTCGCGTGTCAAGACAACGTGCCCAATCGGCATCAGAGTAACCAACAATGTCGGGTGGGTGTGAACAGCTATAGGTGAGACCAAAGGAAATTGTGCCTTTGACATACCTTAAGAGACGTTTCACTGCTTGAAAATGATCAACAGTTGGGCTATGGAGAAACTGAGAGAGTTGATTGACCGCATACGAGAGATCTGGTCTGGTGATGGTTAAATATTGCAAAGCTCCAACTAGCGAACGATATAAAGTGGGATCGGAGAATGGCACACCCTCAGCAGAAAATGATTCATGTAGGGCCAGAGGAGTATGTACTGGTTTAGAATCATACAACTGTGCCCGAAGAAGAATATCTTTAGCATACTTGGCTTGTGTAAGAAACAAGCCAGTGTTCGTGTGAACAACCTCTAAGCCCAGGAAGTAGTTAAGGTTGCCAATGTGACACTCTAGGTTTTTCCGAACGAACACCTTGTAATATTTTTGTATATAAATATTATTAAATGAAAACGTGATCCTTTTTGCATATTACGTGTTGTATATATGTAGTATATATATATATATGAGAGCCGAAACCCCGACCCGAGACCACGACTCGCAACCACTCGGTTGCGAGTGGGCCACTCGGTCTCGAGTGGGCCTTTGAGCCGTAACCGGTTTGGGCCGAAACCCCAAGCCCAACCCGAAAACCCCCTTGTATAAATCCCAACCTTCTCCTCATTTCCCTCATTTGCTACACAACACACCCACACTTCTCCTATTTCTCTCCCACTAGAAAACCCCAAAACAACACTCCATCTCTTCCAACTTTCGGACCAAGCAAGGATCTCGGACAAGGACTCGGTCAAGACCATCACTCGGACACTTCATCTTTTCTTATTTTCTTCCTTTATTTCGGCTCCTCCTTCTTCTAACCGGTTAGTGTCCTATTTTGTGTGGAAGATACTTTGAATGTTTGATAAATAAAATGTTTATAAACTAGAAAATGGTTAGTTAAAAATTGTTTTGCATGATTTTAGGATGATTTGTGAAGTTTGGCATTATGTGTAAACCACTATGTTTGAATGCTTGATGACATGTTTAAAATGACTAACAAATGGTAGTCTAGGAGTATTTATACTATGCTTCAAGGTTTCTTGCAAAATGATGATGCTAAACATAAGATTTCGGCTATATATTGTATGTTCTTTGTTCTTGCCATGATAATCTTGTTAAAAACATATGATTTTGGTTCATAAAATATGGTTATATGTGACATGAAAACCCTAGAAAACTATGAATGTAAGATGAACTTGTTTGAATGTGGTTTGAAGATTCAAAAATGGCAAAGTTTGATCTATGTTTACTAAATAGGCAGTTTAGGAAAAGTGTTAGTGAAACCTTATTGGTCATTTCCGGATTTGGGCCTGATTACTTGGTACAAAATGGACTGTTACATCTGCATCATCACGTGTACATGAAAGGGACAGCTTCCGACTCGCAACCACACCGTTGCGACTCGCAACCACGGCATTACAACTCGAGACCACGCCGTTGCGACTCGCAACCAAAGCGTGACAACTCGAAACCACACGATACGACTCGAGACTACGACGGTTGCGACTCGCAACCACAACGTGACAACTCGAGACCACGGTTGCGACTCGCAACCACAGCATGACAAGCCGAGACCACCTGGTTGCGACTCGAGACCGCCTGGTTGCGAGTGGGCTGTCCATTTTGGTTATTGGGCCAATATGTGTTTAACTTGGGCTATCTGTTGACTGGATTATGTGTTGCTGTTGACTGCTTAATTGTTTAGGCCGGCCCAATAACCCCACGACTGTTTATTTGTATGTATGCTACGTGCCAGTATGTGTTTTACGTAAATGCTTGTATAACCGAACCTGACCTATACCGGTAACCATGTTAGGACGTGGTGACCAGCGTGTTTGACCAAGTAACCTATATCTACCGAGCAACCCAAGGTGAGTTCACAACTTAAAAGCATGCGTCCCGGTGGTTTGGGACACGAGACTAAAACAATCCCATCCCCTGGTAAAAGGGGATATGATGTGTGTAAAATGCAACATATAAAACACATCAATTAAGGCATAAAACTAACCCTTTTTAAGTACTAATGTTGGAAAAAGAGTGTTTTTGTCTTCCTTTTGTATTTTCAGGATGAAATGAGCTCAAAATCACAAAAGAAGCAAAAAGACCACTAATTCTACCATAAATACAAGAAAAGGAACAAAAGTAAACTGCCCGGACCCTCAACGGCACCTCCCAAGACAAAGAGAAGAGAAAAGAGTCTGAACACGCCCCGTGTCCAGCGAACACGGGGGCGTGCCCAGGAAGCAGCAGAAAAGACAAACCAGTAGAAGCTTCCATTGCTCACCACGGGGCCGTGCCCAGCGGGCACGGGGGCGTGTTGAAAGTACAGCAGGCGCCTTAATTGTAATTCGCAATTACAATTAATGAAGAGAGAGAATGTCAGACGGGCACGGGGCCGTGTCCAGCGTTCTGTTCAGCCTATAAATAGAGGAGCTTGGTTTCATTCTCTCTCATCCCTTGGCACACCACCTCTCTCACACTTCATCCACCACCCACCACCACCATAACACCATCATCCACCACCATCATCCATTGTCCATCGTAGAGTGTGTGAGTCGTCTCGGGATCCAAGATTGATCGTAAGAGTTCTTGACAATCAAGGCCATGGTTGCCTAAGTCTCTTACATCACTTGGTGAAGACAAGTGTTTAGTATAATACTTTTTATTTTTAATCTTTTGCACTTTTTATTTGGTTTTGTATTAATGACTTTAATAACTAGTTACTTATGTTGAAGGTGATCTTTCCTTATCGTTTGTCCGTGGTGTCTTGGCGTTATTTTACTGTCTATATAAAATAAAAGATTTTCACCATTCATATCTCCACGGTCTATATGGAGGTATGTTGGCTACCTGGTCGGGGGTTAAGGGAACGGTTTGGTAAGGGTCTTGCCCTTGTTCAGCGTTTAGAGGTCCTGCTTGGGACCTGGGTCAAATTTAGTAGGATCTCCTTCAATGCCCATAGGTATTGGATGGCGGGGATCCAAACTCTTTGACCCCCTCATAAGCTAACTACTATTAATACTATAACCCGGCTATTTAGGACTGTATCCCTGCTGACTCAGACTACTTAGCCGAGGGTAACGTCACCGCCAAAAGCGGGGCCTACCATAATTTGCATTAATAACTTAATTCATTATCTTCCAATAATCCGACCCTTTAGGATTGTATCCTTGCTGACTCAAACTACTGGGTTGAGGGTAACGTCGCCTTCAAAAGAGGGGCCTACTACAATAACTAAGATAATCTCTTAAACAAGTGCAAAAGTGCGAAAATAATCAAAGGTTATACTAATACACGTGTCGGATCCAAGTGATTCATCTTGTCTATCTGTTTTTATTTTATTTTATTTTTTAGCATTTAGTTAGTTTTTATTTTTCTTAGTTTAAAACATTTTTCTAACTTTTTGATTTGATTAGACGTTGAGGATAAACCGGTATTAAAAGCTCTTGTGTCCTTGGACGACCTCGGTATCTTACCAACACTATACTACGTCCACGATGGGTGCACTTGCCCATATGTGTGTTTAGTGTTAGTAAATATCGTGTTTTATAAATTTAAAACTTGGCTAAAAGTGTAAAAAGGGCTTAATTATACATCTAAAATATATACACACTGACACGCATCAAGTTTTTGGCGCCGTTGCCGGGGACACAAGGATTTTAAGAAAGCTTAAAATCGACGGCCTAATCAGTTTTTCAAAACCTTTTCAAAACGCGCGCATTTTTCTGCATTTTAGTTTAGTTTTGCATTTACAGTAGCTTGAACACGGGGCCGTGCTCGCTGAACACGCCCCCGTGCTGCATATTTTTAGAGTAGAAACCCAGATACAGAGTCTGACCACGGGGCCGTGTTCACTCAACACGCCCCCGTGCTCAACGTGACCAGTTAATTTAATTAAAACGCCCAGATACAGTCCCTGAACACGGGGCCGTGTTCACCCAACACGGGGCCGTGTCCAGCTTCTGTTTCCGTCTTATTTTTGTTTTCTGGTCCCGAGACTCAGTTGTAGTCTGTTGAGTGATTCCTATGGATCAATACTCAAGAGGTTACAACTACACCTATGATGAGGATGATTATAGAGGTAATTATTGCACTAATTGTCGTAATGCACGCTCGGTTCAATATAATACTTCATATCAACCATCCAATTCATACAACCATTATGAGGAGCCCAGGTACGAGCCATCAACTTCATACACATCCTATGAAGACCCAAGGTATGAACCTCCTCCCTCATACTCATATTTTGATGAACCAAGGTATGAGCCTTCATACTCATACTATGAAGACTCAAGATATGAGCCACCACCTTCATACTCTTATTATGAGGAACCATGGCGTGAACAACCCACCTCATATGAGTACTATGAAGAACAAAGTTTCGACCCTTATCCATCATACACTTACACTGAAGAACAATGGTGTGAACCATCTACTTCATATGAGTACTATGAGGAACCAAGGATCGAACAACCGGATTCAAACTTTGATGATCCGAATTCTTTCAATCTCACCGAAGTAACTAATCGGATAATAGAACAACTTAAAACTATCGAACGTTGCATAAAAGAATCTCGCGCACGGGAAGAGGAATCCCGCGCGAGAGAAGAGTTAAAAAGTGATAATAACGTAGAGATAGTTGAAAGTGTAAAAATGGAAGAACAAGAAAGTGAAAAACAGACACATGAGTTAAACAACGAAAATGGTGAGTCCGATAATGTTAAAATTCAAGAAGAGTCTAATTTAGAGGAAATTATTCTCTTGTCACCTACTTTCGAAAATCATTGTTTAATAACCACTCATGCCAAGTTTTTAAAAGAGTTAAACACTAATGCTAAAATCAATGACCTAGTAAGTATTAAGTTGACTAATGATCAAACCTCGCTAATAAAGGAAGATCCTTTTGAAATTAACATCACACCGGTTCCATGTTTCTTTCAAAATTCGTTTATTAGTAATATCACTATTGATAAAGATCTTTGTGTTAACATAATGCCCAACTACATTTTTGAAAAGTTAAGTATTAGTGATTTTACTCCACTTCAAATACCCATTTTTCTATCCGACCGAAAAGTAATGAAATCAATCGGTGTAGTCGAAGATATTTTGGTTCAAACAAATCAAATGGTAATCCCAACCGACTTCGTCATCTTAGATGATGCCCCCCTAGTCTTGGGAAAACCTTTTGTACAAACTCACAAAGCTTTGAAAAACCGGAAATTCAACAATCTACCTCTTCAATTAGGGGCATTCAAAAGGAGCATAGATCTTGAGCGCTCAATGAAATATCCTTTTGGCAACAATGACCCCCTAATTGAAGATGAAGCTGAACCACCCGATACAAACCACGAGGAAGACCACTTTGTCGACGAAGAGGTAGCCATAGAACAAACTTTTAAAGTTCTTGATCTAAATGAGCCACAAAATAAGGTGTCTCCTAAAGACCCACCCATCGAGCTCAAAGAACTCCCTAAGGGTTTGGAATATGCTTTTCTAGGCAAAGATGGTAGTTTACCTGTAATTATTTCGTCTAAATTAACTAGCATAGAAAAAGAAAAATTAGTTAACCTACTTAAAAAACACAAAAATGCGATCGCTTGGAAGCTTGTAGATATTAAGGGAATAAGTCCTTCCATGTGCACGCACAAAATTTTAATGAATGATGACTACAAAACGGTGATTCAACCACAACGAAGAGTGAACCCCAATGTTCAAGAAGTGGTTAAAAATGAAGTCATCAAACTACTCGACGCCGGACTAATCTACCCTATCTCCGATAGCCCGTGGGTAAGTCCCGTCCAAGTAGTCCCAAAGAAAGGAGGTATGACGGTAATAACTAACGAGAAAAATGAATTAATACCCACAAGAACCGTCACAGGATGGAGAGTCTGTATAGACTATAGGAGATTAAATGAAGCAACAAGGAAAGACCACTTTCCTTTGCCCTTCATTGATCAAATGTTAGAAAGATTATCCGGTCATAAATTTTATTGTTTCTTAGATGGTTTTTCAGGTTACTTCCAAATACCGATAGCACCAGAAGACCAAGAGAAAACAACTTTCACATGCCCCTACGGAACTTTTGCATATCGACGCATGCCATTCGGTCTATGTAATGCGCCTGCAACATTCCAACGTTGTATGGTCGCCATTTTCCATGATATGATTGAAAAAACCATGGAAGTCTTCATGGATGACTTTTCCATCTTTGGAGACTCATATGATCAATGCCTCGATAATCTTGAACGAATGCTATCCCGATGTGAGGAAACTAACCTCGCCCTTAACTGGGAAAAATGCCATTTCATGGTAACAGAGGGAATAGTACTCGGACATAAAATCTCAAGCGAAGGAATGGAAGTTGATCGAGCAAAAATTGAGACTATATCTCGATTACCTCCTCCATCCTCCGTGCGAGCAATCAGAAGTTTCCTAGGGCATGGCGGATTCTATAGAAGGTTTATCAAGGACTTTTCGAAAATTTCAAGACCTCTAACAAAATTGCTTGAAAAAGATGCACCCTTCATCTTTGACAAGGAATGCAATCAAGCATTTCTAACCCTCAAGGAAATGCTAGTCAATGCACCTATCATGATAGCACCAGATTGGAAATTTCCTTTCGAAATCATGTGCGATGCAAGCGACTTTGCTGTTGGAGCAGTATTGGGACAAAGAAAAGAAAAACATTTCCACCCAATTTATTATGCTAGTAAAACTCTAAATGATGCACAAGAAAATTATACAACTACAGAAAAAGAGTTACTAGCGGTGGTGTTTGCTTTTGATAAATTTCGTTCTTATCTTGTTCTTTCTAAAACAATAGTTTATACAGACCATGCAGCCATCAGGTACCTCTTCAAGAAGCAAGACGCAAAACCCCGTTTGATAAGGTGGATTCTACTCCTCCAAGAATTCGACATTGAAATCAAGGACAAAAGAGGAGCAGAAAACACTGCTGCAGATCACCTCTCACGCTTAGAAGACCCAGCTTTGGAGACAACCAGGGACGAGCAAATCAACGAAAAATTTCCCACGGAGTCCCTGGAAATGATGGAAAGCAGACAAGAACCATGGTATGCCGACTACGCTAATTTCTTAGCCAGCGGTATAGTCACCAAAGGATGGCCACATCATCAAAGGAAAAAATTCTTTGCTGATGTAAAGCATTACTTTTGGGAAGACCCCTATCTTTTCAAAATGTGTGCCGATCAACTCATCCGAAGGTGTGTCCATGGTAATGAAGCACGAAGAATACTCCGTCATTGTCATGAAGGTCCATACGGAGGACATCATGGTGCCGCAAGTACCGCAAGAAAGGTATTTGATTCAGGATTCTACTGGCCAACCATTTACAAGGATGCACAAAACCTTGTAAAGACATGTGATGCCTGCCAAAGGTCAGGTAATATTTCTTCCAAAAACGAAATGCCTCAAAATGGCATTCTCGTTTGTGAAATCTTTGATGTGTGGGGACTCGATTTCATGGGACCTTTCCCACCTTCAAAAGGAAACAAATATATACTTGTGGCAGTCGATTACTTGTCTAAATGGGCAGAGGCCGAGGCTCTTCCAACAAATGATGGAAGAGTAGTGGTAAAATTCCTAAAAAAATTGTTCTCTCGTTTCGGGACACCAAAAGCATTAATAAGTGATAGAGGTACCCATTTTTGCAATCATCAACTCGAAAAAATATTAACAAGGTATGGGGTCTATCACCGGGTCTCAACAGCATATCATCCTCAAACAAATGGGCAAGCCGAAGTGACTAATCGAGGTTTAAAACGAATACTTGAGAAAACCGTAGGGATAAATAAAAAAGAATGGGCTGACAAACTAGACGACGCTTTATGGGCTTTTCGAACCGCTTATAAAACCACTATAGGCACAACCCCATATAAACTCGTCTATGGAAAAAGTTGTCACTTGCCAGTAGAAATCGCTCACAAAGCCTACTGGGCAATAAAAAACGTAAACTTAGACTTAGAAGTTGCCGGTAAGAATCGATTTTGTCAAATAAACGAATTAGAAGAACTTAGGAATTATGCATATTCTAACTCCGAAATTTATAAAGAAAGAATGAAAAATTTGCATGATAAATATATTAAATCTAATGAATTTCGGGTTGGAGACCAAGTTCTATTGTTCAATTCGCGACTTCGATTGTTTCCTGGTAAGTTAAAATCTAGGTGGTCGGGACCTTTTTCAGTCACCCATGTTTTTCCACACGGTGCAGTAGAAATTAAAACTCGAAATGGGACACCATTTAAAGTCAATGGCCAACGGCTGAAACTCTACAGAGGATCCATTGAGGACGAGGAAGAGGAAATCGCGCTTCAAACGGTCAACGAATAAACTCATACCCGACATGTTACAGGTAAGTATACATTCGAAACCGGTAAAATCATCTAACCATTATTCGGAGATAAGGGGCATGCACACGAACACCTTAAAAAAAAAAAAAAAAAATAATTTTCAAAAATTTCACCCGGCATGGGGCCGTGTCCGCTGGACACGGGGCCGTGTCGAGGCGACTGTCGGGATAAAACCCTCTTTTTCTATCAGTTACACCATTCCACACGCCCCGTTTCGCCGAAAACTCTCTGGTTAGAGGCGATTTTCTGCAGATTTCGAACGTTACCACCGAACCTAACAACGTCAAGGTATGATTCTATCCTTCTTAGTAGTTAGATTAGTTACTTGCATGTAGTTAAAACATCAAAAATTGGGGGAAATCTAGGGTTCTTCATGTTCATCCGGATCGAACTAAAAATTTTTGATGAAAATTGTTAGTAGTAGTTTAGAGTAGAGTAGTAGGAAGTAAATAGACATGTATTGTTGATAGATTTGTCCGATTTCCAACTAAAAACACAAACCCTTGTTCTTGAACCGAAAAACACAAAATTGAAAGGGTAAATGGTTTGATTTTGGAAAAATGACACTTAGGGTTTCATTTTCGGGGGAAACCGCTGCTATTAGGCTAAAAATTTTCAGGTTTTCGAAACCGGGACGAAAAAATGAAAATTAGGTGTTACAGACGCCTGAACACGGGGCCGTGTCCGCTGAACACGGGGCCGTGTCCAGCCCACTGTTTGCAGTTTTCAACCTGAATTTCCATGTTTCGCACTAACTTTTGCTGTATTCTTTTCAGATGTCCAAATTCACACGGTTCAATGCCAGCGAACTTGACGCCAGGGCTCGCTACGAGGTCCTACAAACAAGGCCCGAAGAGTATCCAAGGCGGGCATGTACCGATCTTCTGACAATGGTAAACCAACTGGACCGCTTCAACAACATAGTGACGGGTCCACTGCACGTCGCATTGACTACCCGACTTCGGTCGGTCCATCAATGCACATTGGAGTTCTATAGCACGTTCATCTTCAACTCGAGACGCGAACCGTTTGATCACGAGGCGGTCGAGTTTCGATGTGGGGGTACGACCTATAGAACCTCCATGGCGCAGTTCGGATCAATCATTGGGCTGTACAAAGACGAAGAAGCGGGGAATGAAGAGAATACCGGGGGATTGCGAGACTTGGACGCAACTGAACGCCAAGCCGCATGGGCTCAAATCGGTGATGGGATCTACAACTCAAGCAGCACAAAGAGTACCAAACTGAGAGACCCGTTATATCGCTACATCCACAGGCTCCTCACGTACTCGCTGAACCAACGCCATGACAGTAGTGGCGTTGTTGGGGTTAGAGATTTGGTTGTCCTTCACTGCATCCACAACCGGAAGCCTCTCGATGTTCCTTACCTCCTACTGCGGAACATGCACTTGAACCGCCTTGCCTCTGCTCCTACACCAATCTTCTTCGGGGGATGGGTGTACCGTCTTTTCAAGCACTTCACGAACATCCCGAAGTCCTTCGAAAGGAGTCCATGGTCGGGACGGGTTGATTACCATATCTGCCGGGCCATGAACTTGCTCTATGAAGCGGAGGACGGGACGGTGAGCTTTCAGAGGACACAAGGCTACGCATGGAACCCGCAAGAGGCTCTAGTTCTTCATGCACCACCTCCACAGTACCAATACCCTCCCCAAGGCGATCCGGGTCAATCCTCCTCTCAAGGAGGCGGTTTTCCTAATTTCCAAAGTTTACATGATCTTTTGCAGGAAAACCTCATGTGCACCAGGAACACCTACAACCTCGCCAACAACACACACCTCCGGGTAGGAGCTATCGAACGCAGCGTCAACGATATACAAGATGATATCGGTAGCATCCGGGAGTACATGGCGAGGCAGGGAGGCGGAGGTGAAGACAGTGATGAAGATATGGAGTAGGAGGCTGGGAGGAGCAAGGGGTTAGCTGGTGATGAGCCCACAGGTTTGATTACCCTTCTTTTCCATCGAACAATTCATGGCCTGCGTGCCATTTGTCAAGACAATTTACTTTCCTTAACTACTTTTTATTATTTTGTTTTTACTTTATGTTTGGATAATATTTGACTATGGTAAGATTAGGATGGTTTGTGCTTGGTTGGATGGTATTGAATGCTTGAACAGGTGCAATGCAAGGGTTAGAATGCTAAACATTAGCACTCGCAGCCCTAGGAGGAAGAAACCGGGAGAAAACCCTATTTTTTCTGGCTAACAGACTGTCCACACGGGGACGTGTCCAGCCGACACGCCCCCGTGTCCATCTCCCAGTTCTGCTGTTTGGCTACTGACCTGCAGATTTTTGCCGGACACGTGGCCGTGTTCACCCAACACGCCCCCGTGTTCACCCTCTGTAAGTTTTTCGTTACTGGCAGTTCGCCACGGGGCCGTGTCCAATGGACACGGGGCCGTGTCCAGAACGCCAGTAACACGAATCTTTGTTTTTAAACACACTTTTACATATTCTAATCAACCAAAAACTTTATTTTTGGACACATTGAGGACAATGTGTAATTTAAGTGTGGGGGGGATGCTAAAACCTTGGAATTTTTGCAAAATCCTAAAACAAGCCTTACACAAAACTCTATTGGAACCGCTAAACACCCCAAATTTTTTCAAAAAACTTTTTCATTTTTTTATTTTATTTACTTGTCTTAGTTTAAGTTGGGAATAACAAGTTATAAAAGGGTTATATTTTTACAAACTTACAACCGATAGCGTCGTGATAAAAAGAACTAACATAAGAAAATTATGAAACGGTATAACAAGTCTAGCTAAAATTCGATTATATATGCTTGGTCACATTAAAAACCCATTCCCACAAAAAGTGAGTTTTGAGCCTTTATTGAGCATAAAAATACACATATTTAGATTAAATGCTCATTTTTCGTTTCTTGTGTGAATAGCCGCTCGGTCTTTACAAATCTAGAACTTGCCACGACGATACATTCCCGGTCCTTACCAACTTAAACCCAAGTAAGTAAATGATGGAGGCATTAGAACTAACTATTTTTCTTTCAAAACCATTATTTTTCAATTTTTTTTACCTACCCAAAATCCCCCTAGAAAACCCCTTTGAGCCTAAACCTTTCATTTCATTACCCCCAAAACAATTTTTTTTTACCCACCAAAAACCTTTTTCATTTTTTCACCTTTATTTTAGTAACAAACTCGGTTTTTCATAAACATACCCTTTACGTGACGAAAAAAAAAAAAAAAGAAATGAAGTCAAAAACAAACATAAGCTACAAAAAGCTTGTTTGGAGAAATACTTCAAAAATAAATGTCACCAAAAATAAGGTATTTTACGAAAACCGACACTTGTTACGATTTTCGCCCTTTTTACTAACCACTAACCAACCACCCACCTTTAAACCCAAGCCTTCACCCCAAAAGACCTCTTGATATTTACAAAGGTAAAAAGTTAAAAAGGAGGAGGATTGATCGCTTGGCAAGCATATGGAGAATGTAAATCCGTGCCGCTCTCGAGCGATTCACTTAAAATATACACCTTCGGCCGAGTGATTGAGTGATCCCCGTGAGGTATGTGAACTTGTATATAAATGGAATTTTAATAAGGCATGCTATGCCCAAATAAGTAGTTTATCTTATGAAAAGTTCAAAATAAACCATGACCAATAAGATTGTAAATAAAATAAAAATAGAACCTATACAAACCTTGGATTCCCGACACTCTAGGACAAGTTAAAAAAAAACTTCTCTTCTACCTATTCCATTTGGGAGTGTAAGGCACATTAAAAGAGTTTTGCTTGAGGACAAGCAAAAGTTCAAGTGTGGGAGTATTTGATGTGTGTAAAATGCAACATATAAAACACATCAATTAAGGCATAAAACTAACCCTTTTTAAGTACTAATGTTGGAAAAAAGAGTGTTTTTGTCTTCCTTTTGTATTTTCAGGATGAAATGAGCTCAAAATCACAAAAGAAGCAAAAAGACCACTAATTCTACCATAAATACAAGAAAAGGAACAAAAGTAAACTGCCCGGACCCTCAACGGCACCTCCCAAGACAAAGAGAAGAGAACAGAGTCTGAACACGCCCCGTGTCCAGCGAACACGGGGGCGTGCCCAGGAAGCAGCAGAAAAGACAAACCAGTAGAAGCTTCCATTGCTCACCACGGGGCCGTGCCCAGCGGGCACGGGGGCGTGTTGAAAGTACAGCAGGCGCATTAATTGTAATTCGCAATTACAATTAATGAAGAGAGAGAATGTCAGACGGGCACGGGGCCGTGTCCAGCGGACACGGGGCCGTGTCCAGCGTTCTGTTCAGCCTATAAATAGAGGAGCTTGGTTTCATTCTCTCTCATCCCTTGGCACACCACCTCTCTCACACTTCATCCACCACCCACCACCACCATAACACCATCATCCACCACCATCATCCATTGTCCATCGTAGAGTGTGTGAGTCGTCTCGGGATCCAAGATTGATCGTAAGAGTTCTTGACAATCAAGGCCATGGTTGCCTAAGTCTCTTACATCACTTGGTGAAGACAAGTGTTTAGTATAATACTTTTTATTTTTAATCTTTTGCACTTTTTATTTGGTTTTGTATTAATGACTTTAATAACTAGTTACTTATGTTGAAGGTGATCTTTCCTTATCGTTTGTCCGTGGTGTCTTGGCGTTATTTTACTGTCTATATAAAATAAAAGATTTTCACCATTCATATCTCCACGGTCTATATGGAGGTATGTTGGCTACCTGGTCGGGGGTTAAGGGAACGGTTTGGTAAGGGTCTTGCCCTTGTTCAGCGTTTAGAGGTCCTGCTTGGGACCTGGGTCAAATTTAGTAGGATCTCCTTCAATGCCCATAGGTATTGGATGGCGGGGATCCAAACTCTTTGACCCCCTCATAAGCTAACTACTATTAATACTATAACCCGGCTATTTAGGACTGTATCCCTGCTGACTCAGACTACTTAGCCGAGGGGTAACGTCACCGCCAAAAGCGGGGCCTACCATAATTTGCATTAATAACTTAATTCATTATCTTCCAATAATCCGACCCTTTAGGATTGTATCCTTGCTGACTCAAACTACTGGGTTGAGGGTAACGTCGCCTTCAAAAGAGGGGCCTACTACAATAACTAAGATAATCTCTTAAACAAGTGCAAAAGTGCGAAAATAATCAAAGGTTATACTAATACACGTGTCGGATCCAAGTGATTCATCTTGTCTATCTGTTTTTATTTTATTTTATTTTTTAGCATTTAGTTAGTTTTTATTTTTCTTAGTTTAAAACATTTTTCTAACTTTTTGATTTGATTAGACGTTGAGGATAAACCGGTATTAAAAGCTCTTGTGTCCTTGGACGACCTCGGTATCTTACCAACACTATACTACGTCCACGATGGGTGCACTTGCCCATATGTGTGTTTAGTGTTAGTAAATATCGTGTTTTATAAATTTAAAACTTGGCTAAAAGTGTAAAAAGGGCTTAATTATACATCTAAATATA